>NW_019721013.1:209415-247579 GCF_002891405.2 Cryptotermes secundus | reverse complement strand
AAACATCAAGGTACCGGGGGCTGATAGCACGCACCGATACCGGTAGAGTATGGCGACAGTATAAATTAAAAGGGGGACGCACAATGGACCAATAACTGGTCTAAGTGCATGGGGAAACCCACCCCCTCCCATAATACATACAATACAATACATAGTCTGCTCACAGATGGCGGTGAGGTTGTCATCCTTACGTGCAAGCCGCCCTTTACCCCAAAAAACATTCCAAGAATATTTCTGGTACTCATTTCTGTTAGAGGCTGAGTCGACCCCAGGGCCACAGTGCTGCTGGAAGGATTAGGTTAATTGAAAAAATCCAATTACCTCATCGGGATTTGAACCCGCGACCTTCCGGCTTGTAGCACAGTGCCTCAACCAACTACTCTACCACGTGCCCCATGGACAAGGTAATATTAACGTATAACCCTCTCGGTAGCGTAGGAGCACTTCTTTATGGGACATGCCCCTCACAACGCCAAACCGGAAACATGCTTGAGCATTAGGACAACCGTTGNGTAACGGGTACGCGCGTTGAGAGCCCGAACGGGAAACGCCTCTATCAGTCAGATGAATTTCGTTGTTGTTCGGTATTAACCAACAACGGGCTATCGAAGAACCCTCGATTTCGTTTCCAAAGTAACGTACTTAAGGTCAGTCGCAAGAGAGAAAGTATGTGCAGTGTCTCTTCCCTCTTTTTAGCCTACTTTCCTTATGAACGTAGGCTTATTGGAACACTTTGCTATCTGTGTGTATGTGAATCCACTGTCCTACCGTTGCTAGACAACGGCTCGGTAAACACGTTCCCGCGACAGCACGCAACAATAGGAGAATTGTTGGGCACGTCTTTTTTCTTTGCGGTCTATGTATCAAAGGAGAGTCTGAGGGTTTATCAGTTTATTCCTCTGTCGTTGCTAGGCAACGGCACGGCAAAACGTTCGCGCGACCGCTCACAACAATAGGAGAATTGTTGGGCACGTCTTTTTTCTTTGCGGTCCATGTCGTATCAAAGGAGAGTCTGAGGGTTTATCAGTTTATTCCTCTGTCGTTGCTAGACAACGGCACGTTAAAAGTTCGCGCGGCGACGAAGAATTGCTGGAGGCGGCGTTTTCATTCATTTTCGGTTCGTTTCATATCATAGGAAAGTAAGCGATTAGTTCTCTCCAGAAGTTTGCCGGAGTGACACGTGGTTGGAAATACAAAGGCGTTTGATTGGCAGGTTGTGCAGACTGCAGCACTTGACATTCGGGAGTGACGGCGCACGGAACCGCTGCGAAACTGATGATGATGTTTACGGCGAGATTTTGGCTGCATGCGGGCAGAAGTGTTCCCGGGCGAGCTGGAGCCCTAACGCGCCCCTGGGTATCGGAGCAGTGGAAGCGGACCAGTGGCACGTGTGACATGAGTGGCTCGCGTGTTGTTCGCAGGCAACCATTCTATCTGATATCAGGGAGATGCTGCACAGAGAGAGCAGGCTGGCATAGCGGTAACGATATGGACTCATATTTGGAATGCTCACGGTTCGAATCTCAGTCAGGACACCGGCTATCGTGATTAAAACAGTTTTCGAGGTGTTCCACAGTTCCTCCAGGCTGAACACTGGGATAGTATCTCCATTAGGCCAATCACCCTACCTTTCTAGGCTGTGTAGACTTCGATAGTGACAGCGGCGCTCGATATGTCTCCACAGCTTCAATGGGGTCTCGGGGATAAAGTGGCCGGAACGTGACTTTGAACCTGATGTAGTGCCGATAGTTAAGAAGGGCTGGAGCTGTACCTCCACAAGGAGGACCGTAGCGTCAGTCCTCCCTATTCCATTTCACTGTAGCATTTTTAGTACGTTCTAGCGTTGTTGGTTGAGGCGCTGTGCTACAAACCGGAAGGTCACGACTTCAAGTCCCGATGAGGTCACTGGATTTTTTTCTTTGACCTGATCCTTCCAGCCGCGCTATGGCCCTGAGGTCGACTCAGCCTTTAACAGAAATGAGTACCAGGAATTAATTAAATAATTTTCCTGGGGAGTAAAGCGCGGCCGGCGCGTAAAACTGACACAACCTTACTGCAATCTTTGAGCCGATTGTCTAGATAATGTGGGAGCCTCAACATCTCACAACCTGTTGAGTCTTCACGGCCTGTTACAGGGATAGCTTTACTTTTACTTTTACCGGCAGAATATTCATAGTCGCTTAACCGATACCTCGGATGAGGAAAACAGGCTGGCCAGAAACAGCCTTATGGCATGTAATTCTGTATAGTTCGGAGATCTCGACGTTTCGGAGAAACACATTGCCTCAGTCTTTAGGTGCAAATACTAAAGCAAGCAAGAAACCAGCTCAGCCCGCCGCCTGCTTCTCTGGGTTTCTTGCTGGGCCTACTCACCGATACTGAAAATGGAAGCGATATGTTCCTCCGAACTACACGGCGTTACAGCCAAGACTGTCCTCTTTAAAGTAAAGTTGTCACTGTGATTAATTAAACATCACGTCATGAAAATGTACGGGGCAGTGGAGGTATAACTCCATGCATTTTTAATCCCGACATAGATCGACGTGAATGGTCAGCTTTACTCCCATTGAAAGAGTGTCCAGTGTCCACTGGACTGGGTGACCGGGCAGCCTCCAGGCTTGATTTGGAAGCTGTGGAGAGAATAAAAGTCTCCTGTCCCTTCCGGGCGTCGAACCATGGTTGGACCGACAGAGCCGACCTGACAGCAGTTATTACCAACATGAGGGAGGAAGAAATTGAAATGTGGACCAAGAAAAGGGCTCTTGAAAACAATGAAGGAACGCGAACGGAACCAAAATGTTAAGAGCACTTAAAGTTTATGATGGCGCATATGTCTGTCGGTTGGAACTAGAGTTCACTGCACTACCCCTTTGTGACGTCAGAATCCAGTCCCTCAGTCCCAAAATGTGACCGCACTGCGCCAGCTCACGGACAGCGAAGCGCAGAGCCATCTAGTGGCAGGCCCGGAAACTCTTTGAGTTTCCTCAGTTTTGATGTTTTTGGGTGGGGGCCGTTACGGCACCGTCGGAGGATTTTCTTTTTCCTTGGCACTACAGCCCCAGTGGGCCTAGGCCTACCTCCATGAACTTGTCCGTTCATTTCGGTTTTTCTAGATCTTACACATTCGGTAGAACTCCTTGGGCGGTTGATCAGCTCGTCGCAAGGCTTCAACCTATACACAAACACAGAAAAACGCACACACACAAACTAAACATCCATGACATGAGTGGAATTCGAACCCACGATCCCGGCTTCCAAGCGAGCGAAGATAGTACATGCTTAGACTGCTCGGCTACCGTGACCGGCACCGTCGTCAAATTTTTTAAACGCTGGTGAATTTCTGATGTGTACTTGTGATAAAGTGAGTTGAGACAGCTCAGTCAGTTTAGTGACTGGACTTAGGGCTGGACCACCGAGGAATCGTGGTTTGCTACTGGCAGCGCCAAAAGATTTTTATCTTCTCCACAACATCGAGCTTGGCTCTAGGGCGCACACAGCCTCCTATTCAGAATGGCTGCTCTGGGGTAATGTAGCCAGGGCGTGAAGCTGACACTTAGTGCCGTGGCTAAGAATGAGTGGCGAACTACGTGCACACCCCCCACACCTCTTAATGGCTTGGCACAAAAACTGCTTCCCCTCCCCTTTCTTCCCTCTGAGGAAGTAAGTGGTGTCAAGGCCTAAGTTCAGTGAAATAAAATTTGAATAAGCTCATCCTGTGCAGAGGGCCCAGCACCTCACCAGTATAAAACCCTAAAGCAGTTTATCGTTAGAAACATGCAAACTCCATAAATACACAACATCTGAGAAAGACACACACACTGTTTGAATGTTAAAACAGGTGAAGACAAAGTTGTGCTTAATAATGCACCAGGTCATGAAGATGTATAGGGGAGTGGAGGTGTATAGCTCAATGATTCTTCACCCAAGTGCTCAAGTCACTTTATTCCCAGGGAAAAGGCCCCCGTTACCCATTTGATAGGAGGGTGGGTGGGCCCCAGAGCCGGTCTGGATTCTGTGGAGAAGAGAAATCTCTTGCCTCTGCTGGAATCAAATGCCAGCCATCCAGTCCACAGACTGTCACTGTACTGACTCAGCTATCCCAGCCCCCAAAGCAGGTGGTACAGCAAATTACTACCATGCTCAAGGGGTTAAGGGCAGTTATTCCCACATGCCATTTATTTGGGTCTGCGAACACGAATAGAAGCAAATGATATTGGGCACACAGTCTGTCTCATGTCAGCAGATATAAACAAGACTGCAGAATGTTGCACTACGCTGAACATTGCAGTAATGTGGGCAGTCCTCTTGCCTTGTGTTCAGGAGACTTCATGTCAAATCAGTGCTGTCCTCTTGGAGGTGTTTCATGGTTCCTGTCAGTCTCTCCAGGAAAGTGCTGGGCATATGTTACTTTAAAGTAGGTCACATACTTTTTGTTTCCTTATTCACTAATCCTATCATTTGACGATGTGTAGCCTAAGCTACTGACAGCTTTGTTAAATAAACCACAGTAAAATAAAATTTTATTAGACATTTATTTATTTGAGTGAATGTGTTACCTTTCCATCCATATTAACATGAAGTGCCATCACAACTGGATGTTAATTATTATACTAATAAAATATTGTTTCTCTTGTAGGTCTCAAGTATCTCCACTCTGCCCGCATTCTTCATCGAGACATCAAACCTGGCAACTTGCTTGTCAACAGCAATTGTGTTCTTAAGGTAAGGAGTGAGTGAGTAAACATTCTGAAAATGAGCGTCTTGAAGCAGTCGGTATAGAGACTGGCTGCAGGCTGGATGACCAAGGGGTCGGAGTTCAACTCCCAAGGGGGGCAAGAATTTTCACTTCTCTGTGTCATCCAGACTGCCTCTGGGGCCCACCCAGCCTCGTATCCAAAGGGTACTGAGGTCTCTTTCACCAGGGGTAAAGCAGGGTGGGTATGAAGCTGACCACTCACCTCCAGAAAGTGCCAAGGTCAAGAAAACATGTGTCTGTATATCCATTCATTCCCTGATATGTCTTCATGGCGTAGTGCTTAATTAGTTGAGCACAGGAACAACTTTACCCTACCTTTACCTTTATAGTAGCAACCCTGATGTCATCCTTTCTACCCATATGTGATAGTTTGGAAACATTCACTCATGTTCATGTCTCTTTTTCATTTGAAAATTTATTAAAGGAAAGATATATAGGTTCCTTCCATACATATTGTAACACTTCAGTTCCAGCCTTCTCTTCTTTCAGTTAAAATGGTTTCACATCATCTTACGGCACACAGTGTCATGTTTATGATGTGTTTATAGATCTGTGACTTCGGGTTGGCCCGGGTGGAGGAGCCAGACCAGTCGAAACATATGACACAGGAAGTGGTGACACAGTACTATCGAGCACCAGAGATACTAATGGGAGCACGTCACTATTCAGCTGCAGTTGATGTCTGGAGCGTTGGGTGCATTTTTGGAGAACTGTTGGGAAGACGGATCCTCTTCCAGGCACAGAGTCCGGTTCAGCAGGTGAGTTCTGCATGTTATGTTAATGTGTCATCTTGTGAAGAGAGTTCTGCAGGTTATGTTAATGTGTCATCTTGTGAAGAGAGTTCTGCAGGTTGTGTTAACGTGTCACCCTGTGAAGAGAGTTCTGCAGGTTCTGAAACTTGTGAGGTCAGTGCATGAGTTCTGGACTGCATTGGTGCAGCAGGTGAGTTCTACATGTTATGTTAATGTGTCATCTTGTGAAGAGAGTTCTGCAGGTAATGGAATGTGTGAGATCAGCAGGCAATGAATTCTGTGCATTACAGTTCAGCAGAAAAAATGTTGAAGGAATAAATGTTTTAATTGTTTTGACCTCTGCAATTGAGTAATATATACATTTTTCCTCACCATATAAAGTAAACCCTCACTAATCTTCAGTAATTGGGGTGAGGGGTGATCTGGATTAATTAAGTAAAAGATAGCCATAAAATACAAATACTTAGAAAACAAATAAATGGAAAATTTAATCCTATAGGTAGTGCTGATGGAAACAAAAAAATATCCCTGCACAGTTTCTTCCTCTGTCAGAAGCTGAAATCCGGGGTCTCCTTAATCCAGCTCAAACCAATCTTGTATATTTTCTTGCATGGTTTCAGTCTCTCCAGCTGCCCTCAACATAGTCTAAAAGTCCTTATTCAACTGTGAACAGAATTTTTCATTTTTCATATTTTGATCTGGATTAATTAATTAATTTCCTTAGTGGGGGGTGGAGTCCAACTGGGTCCACTCGGCACGCAGCCACTGATTGGCCTATTGTAGCCTGCCCTGGGTGATTATGATGATGGAAAATTTGGTGGAATGAAGATTGGTAGGGGAAACTGAAGTACTCCAAGAAACCCCACCCCAGCGCCACTTTGTCCACCATAAATCCCACTTGGCCAGACCCAGGATCGAACCCGGGGCGCCACGGTGGAAAGCCAGCAACTAACCACTTGAGCTATGGCACAGCCTGGAATAACTGTAACTGCATTAGCAAGGGTTTACCATCCTTTAATATCATGTTTGTTCCATAAGCTGTGATACTGCCATGAGCCCTGCTTTTCTGCTCACTTACAGCTTGAGCTGATTACTGAGTTACTGGGCACCCCTTCACTGGAAGATATGCGCTATGCTTGTGATGGTGCACGTACCCACATGCTGCGACGAGCTCCTAAGCCACCTTCCTTAACAGCACTGTACACACTATCATCGCAAGCAACACATGAAGCTGTGCACCTCCTGTGCCAGATGCTAGTCTTTGATCCGGTAAGTCAGGACTGTGCTGATAGACTTGAAAGGATTCTGATGATGGTATATGCCGTACAGAACTATTAGGCTTATTTTGGACTCTATCCATCGTCTGGTATATAGAAGACAAAAAGACCACAACGTTTCGGAGACTGAATCTATCTCCGTCCTCAGGTGGAAGTGGCAGGATAAACCTACTCAGTTGGGCCCGTCAGAAAGAGATAGTCTCAATAACTGGACCAAAATAAGCCTAATAGTTGTGTACAGGACTGTGCCATTTATATTTGACACAAACAGGATCATGCAAATACTATGAAGAGTTTGCTGTCCACGAATAGGGAATTTCATATCTGCCTGTACTGCATGCTGGTCATATGTTAACTTTGACATGAACGTATTAGTACTGAAGAAGTGCAATTGATTGGTGAGTTGCACTGTGCACCTGCACCGCTGCAGTAGGGCAGTGGACTCTGGTTCAGATTGAATTCAAGAATTATGTAGCCCTTAAATGAACCAACAAATTACCCAAGATACTTTAGTTCAGAGGTGGCACCAATAATAATTTTATATGTTTAATTCCATAGTAGCAGTAAGCCATAGGATGTTTTGTATTTTCAGACAGAGCTTTGTTTTTCGATAGTGATCAGAAGAAATGCCCAGGGGGGAGTGGCCAACAGATACTAAAATAAAATTATTACAGTGTAGGAGGTTCATGAATTTGTTAATATGCATATATTTGTTTGGAATGGTAGTTATTGCACTGGAAAGAGAAGCATTCTAGCACTGTCTGATATGCTGTATGCACTTCAGTGTTTCACAGTTCTGAATAACACATACTAACTCCATGGGGCAGAGTCACTCAGTTTGTAATAACATTTTTAACTTTTATGGAACCATAAGGTTCATTGCGATATCCACCCGGGACTACTGCTGGATCCTAATTGAAGCCAGATTAATCCAGTGTGTGTCCTCACACAGCTGGTTTCTGCAGAGCCATCTTAGTGTTATCCCACATCTGTGAGTGGTTTCTTCCCCTTAACGTTTTAGCCAAAATTTTATATACATTTGTTATCTCTCCAAAGTTCTGTACAGTGCTGTGTCAACTCTTTTATGTTGTTTTGTAGGACAAAAGAATAACAGTGGTGGATGCCCTAGCACACCCATACCTGGACGAAGGGCGGTTGCGATACCACTCTTGTATGTGTAAGTGCTGCTACACGACTACTGGTGGCATGAGGCAGTACACAGCTGACTTTGAGCCAGTTGCTCCACACAGTTTTGATGACCTTTGGGAGAAGAAACTTACTTCTGTTCAGCAGGTTAAAGGTGAGAGAAACTCTGCTTTTCTTATAGATGCACCATTTTGGAAATACTGTGTTTGGATTTTCACAAGGCTAGTTCAGCACATCTTAGCACTGTTACATAATTAAATCTTTTCCCTTGGGAACTAATTTAAATTTTGGAAGCAAACTCACAGAAGGCTAGGCCTTCTAGTACAGAGGGTAGCGCAACACCAGTCATGTGGTTTCTGGCCTAGAATTCCCACACAGACAGAACAAAATGAGCAAGAACGTTGTCACGGGAAAGCCTATATCCAGTGCACCATTCACCACTTTCGCTTCATTTGGCAGAATTATTTTGTCATATTTATCACAATGTTTTTGGCATATATGTCAGATCTTTTTGCTACATTTATTGGGACATGTTTGCCATATTTAATGGGTTGTTTTCTGCCATTTTATCAGGGTTTGTCATCACATTTATCACAGTGTTTTGACATGTTTATTTGGATGGTTTTGATGCAGTTAATATGACATTTTTATCATACCTATGAGGACTTTTTGCCAGGACTTGTCACCTTTAACAAGAAAGTTTTGCTATATTTATCAGTACCTCTTTGCCACATTTATTGGAATGTTTTTGCTGTATTTACTGCTATAGGAGCTGCAGGAAAACTGTGTGGAAATACTTATTATAGATTGTCCCATCAGTATGAACTTCTGATTCACAATTCTATCATTCTCAGAGAACAGTGTGTTCCCTCAGCATTCAACAACTTCAGAAGCAGTCAGTCTGCTTTTGAATGTCAAAAACTTCTCACATATTTTGAGTTCTGTTCCTCTTTGTCTCTGAAAAAAGAATTAACATGTTAAAGGTTTGTATTCTAGTTTTACCACCTGATGCGTACACACTGTTGTGTCAGTCGGTTAGTTTTTAAAGATAAGAATTGTAATTAACACAGAGCACCATCTTAAGTTCACAACACTTCATGGTTGAATGGCATAGGCAGATATAACTCAATCAGCTGATTGCTTTCTACTAGCAATGTTTAACAGACAAATGTTCTGACTGTGGTATTCTGTGACAGTGTATTAGCCAGTCCATATTTTGTTCTGTCACACCTGGGAAATCATTGACATTCCTGCATTTCAGTTTTCATGTTGTATTTTAGTTGAATTAGGGTCCATTTTATAATTCAGTTTTAGTGCTGAGACAGAGGATGTGATGTGTTTCATGTGAATAATCATAACCTGCTCAGATCAGTTACAGGGATGTTCAGAACCTTAAAATACAGTGATAAGTATGTGTACCACCTGCTGTAATATTAAAAATGTTTACATTTTGCCCACACAGCGTATTTTATGTGTGCTGTATGATTCTCCTAACAAACAGCGATTATTTCCCTAAACAGCATTAACTGGTTGGCCTTTGTAATCGAGTTTCAGTGTGTTTTCATTGAGGTCAGAACTACATTTTTATGTATTATTTAGATGAACATGGTACTTCAAAGGGGTAAGATGATCATGATTTACATTTGTTTAAACTTAACTAAGAGGAAACAGGAAGCATGTACATGTAAAGTAAGTACCATGGCTGAAATGACTGGCAGCTTGAAGCCTGATGCAAAGGATTGTATATGTGGGCAGTTTTGATTTTACTATTTACATTGCATTTCTTGATGATCAGCAGCTTCTGGTCTCTTTCTGGGTTGCATTTTAAATGGCATGTGTGGCAGATCTTAGGAGCTGGGTTAGTGTAGTCTATATAGCTACTGGCTATGGACTGGATGACCAAGGAATCGGAGTTCAAGTCCCAGTAGGGCCAAGAATTTTCTCTTCTCCACATCGTACAGATCAGCTCTGGGGTCCACCAAACCTCCTATCTAATGGGTACTGGGGACTTTTTCCTTGGGGGTAAAGCGGCCGGGGCGTGAAGCTGACCACTCACCTCCAGCTAGTGCTGAGGTCAAGAAAGTGTGGATCTATACATACACTCCCCCCATATGTCTTCAAGGCATAGTGCTTAATTAGTTAAGCACCAGGACAACTTTACCTTTTCACCTTTACATGTGGCATATCTTAATGATCTGCAACCTAGATGGCTTGGATATTAGGGTTTTCTTTATTCTTGTCAGGAACATGAGATTTATCTGTATCCCCAATGTCCAGTCTCCCTTTGGGGCCCACACACCCTCCTGTCTGGCCACACTCCAGCCTAAGTATGATGGGATTCAGCCTTGCTCTGTCCTTGTTGACAGGGGACTCAGTGTCACCTCACACTAAGAACCAAGGGACTGCTCACCCCATCCTTAAGAATACTAATAGAAATGAAAATATTTAATGTTGTTCTTGGCTTTGGTGTGTTTTCAGAGGAAATGCACAAGTTCATTGCGGAACAACTGAATACCAGTAGAGTCCCGTTGTGCATTAATCCTCAGTCTGCAGCTTTCAAGAGCTTTGCCAGGTAAGGCTGCTGCAGGCTCAACGAGAGTCATGTGGCGGGCTCGCTCAGTGGGGACATGAGGCAGGCGGCGGCTGACGGAGACCTTCACTACTCTCACTACTTCTACTTCATCCCTTCCCCGATAACGCTAATGCTATAAACCATGTTGCGACCTCTGGAAATGCTGAGGGTACAGTCCACGCCTTCCTCTACTTTTGTACGTTACTAAAGTGCATTCAGTTCTCATAGGTCACATGATTGATGTGTCCTTAACTGGCAACATTTCTTGTGCAAATAAAATGCATATATGTTTTGTGTGGCAGAAATTAAAAGGTCTTTGTCATTATTTGTAAGGGGTTGAAATTTATAATCAAAATTGAGAGCTGACTGCACTGTGAATCTGAGAGATACTGAACCTGTTCTCAATATGCAGCCAGTTCACATCAGCTTCTGTTTGGGAATGCTGTGCCAGTTATTTTTCCGCCAAACGTGGAACAGCGGGAAACACAGTAATGTTATTACTGCTGTAAGGGACTTAATGAGATATCATTTATAACAAAATATTTGTTAAAATGATGATTTACAGTATTGATAACAGGTTTGAGATCAAAAAATGGAAGTTGTTGAGTATATCCTCTTGATAATGTTACGTAACGCTGTGATTTTCTTCTTCTCTTCTAGCTCTGCAGTTGCTCACCTGTCTGAACTACCTCCCTCGCCCCACCAATGGGAGTGACATTATCCTCACCCTAGTTTGCAATTGTGAAACGCTCTATCGTCTGAAGCTTGGGCTGCTTCTGTTTCACCCAAGTGGGGTATGGCCTACTACTTCACACAAAAACCTCGTTTAACACGTCATGTTTTGGGAATCCAATCTGATTAACCGCACTAACGAATATTGCTATCGAACAAGAGTCCCATGGGAACGTGGGAACGTGGATTGCTTGAAAGCTTCCCTATTACTCTGGTTACCATGATAAAGAACTAACTTAAATTGGTCTCCTTAAGCCCTGTAACAGTGTGGGTGTGTGTGTGTGTGTGTATGTGCAGCAAGTGCTGTTGGACCAGTGGAAGTAAGACAAGATGGAACAGACACCCATAGTATCGCTTAGCCCATTTTGAGGAGCTGCCAGTGATGTGTGAAGTAGAAATGGAAAACTGTTATGATGATCAGGAGGAATGTTGTTTTGAAAGGATAAATGGATAACTTGCATGGAACAGGTCAAATATGTCTGCCTGACTACAGGAAATAAAGTATAGGAAGCTGTGACTTGCGCAGTGGAGCCACTTGATGTCAGCAGGATCTGTACCATATGCCAGTCGCGACTTGTGGGTTCGGATAATGCGAATGGCAAAAACTTGCCTCTTCATGACAGTGTGAAGGGGATAATGAACTGTTAAATGTAATGGCTGAATATTCTGTGATCCGAGGGTGAGACCAGATTCTGAGTTGCCTCCCTGTTGCCCAACAGAATGTTTTTTTGTTAGTACACTTTTGTTTTACTTTTATGATAACTTGAAGTTAACAGCAGTGGATTCCACAGTTTCTAAGCTTTGCCTCTTTAGAATTGGGGGCATAGCAAGGTGTAAATACAAGCACAAATTTTAATTTTCTCTTTTAATTTTGAACGTATTTGTACTGTAAAATCTGTGATTTACTGAGAACACCTGAAATTTTAGAAAGAACATTCTCGTAGGTATTATTCCCAGTATTTTCAAAATGTAAATAGTTGTCACTTTTATTTTAGTTCTTTTATAGTCTGATCATACTGGGGTATTTTTAAAATGAATAACGCATTTCTCTGTGTCGGGGTGTCTGTAATTGTGATTCGTGTTGTAGATTGTGAACAATACCACAGTGCAGTGTAAATAGTTGTAAAGTAAGTCATTTGTGTTCATGTCTTCATTACGCTGCATGTAACAAGTGTACTGGAACTGTATATACATTTTGTAACAAGCTGAGTGGAGGTTGCAGTTTATATTTTAGTCCTGCTATGCCCCTATGTATGTACTAGTGTTCACTTTGAAGCGAGGAGCAAATAGTTTTAGAGGGATTAAAAGGAAACTTCCATCGATCTCATAATCAACAACTTAGTCATCTATGTCAAAATATTTTTTATTGTTTTTAATTTAAGTAAATGTTTCCTATTACATTAGTGTTTTTTTACACTTGCATCAAATTTTTATGGTGCAGTTTGAAGAAATGGGCATTGTAGTGACTGCATCCCCCCATACAGTAGTTTTCCATCCCGTCAGAATTGTGTCAGTAGGCTGTACATAACACCATGTGTCCCCAGAAACTAATTATGAGTATGTGTGATTACAGAGGCATTGTGCATTAACATTTTACACCTCCATGTTTCAGTTCCCTACCTTGCAATGGATCATTATGGGAAATTTATTCACAGAAGTGCAATGCAAAGCATTCGAGTCAATGTGTTATCGTGTTTCTCCTCATACCTAATGCTACCTACCATTTACTGAATCCAGGGCTGGTGATTTCAATTGTTATATTAACAATATGCAGATATTTTACAGAGTGAATATGTAAACCAAAAAGCACGGAGATATCTCATGAAATGTTCTACAGGTATTTCAGTCTTTGGTTCACATAAAATAATTAGAAAATTTGCAAGTCTTACATGCTGTTGCCTTTGAGTTCTCCAAATAGATTAGGTTAGCTTTAGATGTAGGTTTAGTTTTAGAGTTGATTACATATAGGTTAGGGAAGAAATAGATTCTGAGTCTTGTTCTGTTCACCTTACAGAGGCCTTAACAGACAGTGAACATAAGTTAACTTCCTTGTGATGTGTAGAACTGTGTGTGTGAGTGTTTATATGCGCATCATCTCTTGTCTTGATTGCTAGTGTTGGAGAATGGGCATTGCGAGGTAATTTGAAATGAATGTCTCCGTTGTTGCCAAAGTATGAAATATTCAGGCTGTTTTCATTCCCCAGTAAACTGTAGGATAGTTGGTTTACTTTGATTATTAACACAATGAAGTAGTTGTTTAATTTGCCACCAATCACTGCCATTTGTATCTGGTCTTTGGATCAAACTTACCTTTCTGCAGGAATGTTGCTATCCCTGCATGAATGAAATGCATTCCTTCATTATGTGCGCTGTTATGGATTTGATGTCATCGCATATGGATTGATAGAATTTTGGCATCGACAATATTAAATGCGGTAAATGTAGTCAGATTTCGAGAATATTAAAGTTGAAATCTTAATGCTGAGAGGGAGCTAGCATATTTATTTATACTGCATGTTGTGAGGTCAAGTCAGCTGTGTGCAGCAGGAGCGTTGACAGATAATACCATTTTCAAAATCAATGAACATTCTTAGTGATTATTAAAGTATGTTATACCTTGGCGTATCAGAATTCAGGCATGCCTAATGGACCTTCATAACTTGTCATGTATTGATGTTCTGCCGCTAAATTATCTTCAGAATTAACGCTATTCTAGGCACTGTTACTTTATGCACACATTATCCAATAAGGCATCTTAATAAGTTTAATAATGAAATTGCATAATTTGAGACTAGATCCTTCTGTCTTCAAGTCCATTTTGCAATTCAAATTCTGATGAAAGATGTTATCAGATTCTTTTGAGGTACTCTGTGTGTATAAATAGTTCCTTCTTTGCAAGACTAGCATAAATATACTGCAAGTTTCTGCACTTCATCTTAAGGCTTGTAATTTGTATCAATGCCTGTCATATGAGTTACCTGATGCCATTGCTGCATGAAGTTGCTCTTTTGGCACGATACGCCGTGGTATATATGTCGTTTTGCTCATCAGTTTGTCGTGTGCTCAGGTAGAGAACAGAGTGGACCTGTTTCCTGCCCTCCTTCATCAAATCTACATTACATTGTACATATTGTATCATAGTGTCAGTCTGTGCGGTGCGGGTTTTGTAAAGCAGTTCCGAGTGACGTCCCAATTAGGTAGTGATGTGTTCTATTTATTGTATGTCCTTGGGGCGGTTCTTGAAACTCACTATTTTTTAATATTCTAGATTAGAGATGATATTGTTGAACTGGCACTACCATCACAGTAGCTGGTTTGCAGATGGGAAACCAATGGGCCAAGACCAATTATTGTGTTGTGTGTTTTCATAAAGCAGACAGTGGATGTAACATTTTTTTTATCACTGGCTTGTTGAGCAGAGAATGGTGTTTAATAAAAACAGCAGCAGGATGACAGGTGTATCAGAAAATAATTTTGGCAGCCTTTATTGACATTCCTTGTATGGCAGCATATGTAGCAGTATTTTCTGATAAACCCTGTACTGAGTGGCACATCTTTTAAATATGCAATCGATCAAGGAATCAAACTGTTATTTCAATTCACTGCTTCCATTAACTGTGTTGTCCGCTGCCACTAGATATCAGCGGAGGAAACAGAAACATAGCTATGCATTCAAGTAATAATTATTATTAAGCACTTTCACATGATTTAAAATGTACAATTATGTATATATATACATATATATTATATATGACTTGTTTGGCAACTGACTTAGCAAGACATGAACAAGCCGGAACTGTGGCATGGGGTTGCTTGTATATTTTTATATAAGTGCTAAACATTACAGTTGAGCATAATTAAGACAAATTATCGCATGAAATTATGAAAATATTGAATTCCACATTGAAAAAATCAAAACTTTTTATCATAAAAATGAAAGATACAAACCGTCCAGAGCTGGTCACATTTGCACCCTACAATCCTGTGGAAGGAAGAGAAGGCACTAAAAAATTCACTGGAATAAAACGTGTTCAACCCTTCTCACAGTTCTGAGTCTTGTTTTTTTTATCTTTGCATAGTTTAAAAAATGGAAGAGTTAAATATTTTAGTCCTCCAAAATAATAATTAATATTAATAATAATAATAATGTCAGCATTTGTAACACCAGAAGATTCCATTATGGTTACAACACATGGTTGTGGTTCCAGAAAATGAATTGCAATATGTACAAGCTAGATCATACCTCAGACTGGTGTCTTTTCAATACCTCATTACTGTACACACATTCACATGTTTTGTGCGCTGGTAGGAAGAAACTGCAGTAGCAGCAGCATGTGCGTACTGTACGTGGGCACAGGTCCATTCATGAAGGGGCGTGATGATGTGTAAGTCATGTAGATTGTTCTCAGTGTTTGGGGGGAATCTACTGCCACCGTCTTCATGGTAGATGATTATGATGATCATCAAATAAAATTATATTGAAATAGCGAGAGAGAGGCCAGAACTGGGACCTCAAGGAAACAACCACAATACGAACGGTGAAAGGAATGCCTGGCCCATAGGGCAGTGTGATTTGGTTGAAACTGAGGAGATAGAATATTAGAGAAAGGGAACGGTGGCTGTCTCAGAGTGTGTATGTTCTTCCAAAATGACGGTAACCATCTACCTGAGTACACTGTGTCACACCCCATAAGACAGGCATGTTCATTGTCACTGCTGTGAGATCCTCAAACCTCCATGCCCTCTGCTTGCAATTCCTGCCTGAATTTTCTTTTTCTCTTGAGCCTGATCCAGCAGCATATGATGGGATACATTTTTCTATATGTGCAGTTTTTCCCATAGTGTATATATAAATTAAATTTATGTAGTCCATATTCTTTTTACATTGTGTAATGTTAAGAGCTACATGACTTTAAATTTCTGCTTTTCTGGGCAGATAAAATGGCAGATTACAGTTGTCTGCAAAGTAATATCTATGTGGTATGGCACGTGGTACCTGTATACTAGTAGACCATAACCTTCGTAGTTCCATCTGTGAGCACCTCAAGTGTGGACGAGAGAGTTTTATATCATGTTTTCAAAATACTTTGCTTGAATCTCACACTTGAACTCAGACATTCACAAAACACATAATATATAATTCAGCTGATGCAAAGAATTAATTGGAACAAACAGAAATTAATATTTTTCGCAGTTGTGGTAATTATATTTAAGTTGTCAGTGAAAGGGATAATAATCAGAAAAGGTTCACAAGACAATTTACAGAACTAAAGATTTTCTTTTCCAAGAAAAGTGCCAGTTCTTTTATAATTATGTTCTGTCTGGCTCTGTTTTATCTGTAAGAACCAAACCCCTTCAATCATCTAGAAAACCTCCCCACAGCCTAGAAATATAGGAGCTCCCCCCCTCAGGCCTCTCTTATGATGCGTCTGCTTACGATATAGCTTTGCTCTAGGAAACCTTCCTTACAGTGTAGTAACCCTTTTGAATTCAGCTGTTGGAAGAGTTGTTTTTCTTTTAGAAATGAAGTATTTAATGTTTTGTAACTATTACTGATCCTTTCCTAATACTATATATCTGTTTTTAAGCCTACTTTCCATATTTTGGAAAAATAGGAACAGGATTATGCTATCACTCTGCTGTCCCCATGTCCCTCCCTATCAATCTTTATGAAACTTTGTATGCAGATCACAGTATCTGAGCCCATCTCAATGACATACTTCATAAATCCCTCCAATAATTCTGTGTATCCCACTATTGTTGCTAGACAACAGCTCGGTAAGAACATTACCACGGCAACAGATATGCATGCAACGCTAGAAGAATTGTTGGGTGCATTGTTTCCTGCACATTGTGTCATATCAAATGAAAGTAGGGGGTTAGTTCTTCCTAGAACTTCTTGTTTTATATATTTTAATTATATATACATATTCCATTTTGGTTTAGAACAAATTACAGTTCCGAGTCTGATATGGTTGCTTAATAATTAAATGCTGGATTATAGAGGGTTCAAAATTCTGCTGGATTTTTTTGTTGGATGCCACCTGTCCTGTTAATTACAAAGCCTCATGGAACGTTGCAGACAGTTTAGTACAATAATTCCAAAAATAAACCTGCCCTTCAGTGTAATTATTCATAAAAGGTGGAAATTAAGTTTTTAATCTTTTGTTGGCTGAGTTTCTTGGAAAATTTAGAATAAAGAAGTCTGAAAGGGTACTTATGTAGTAGGTCTCAAAATAACACAGCCTAAATGAACCCAACTGAGCCTAACCTAAAATTTCAAAGGATGTAAAGCTAAAAATGTAACATAGAAAGGGATGAAAGTTTCCAGTAGGTATTTATGTTCTCTCAACACAGACAGGATATTGAAATATCATACATGTTCAGAATTACTTGGACCAAATGTGGACTGTGGTAGTGTATTCCATATCTGAGTGTGTCATAATTTTGTTAGCCCCTGTACATAATTACTGTCAGACTGTTCTGTTAATGAGAGCGTTGTAATTGGAAGGTTCCTGAGGTTTCATGGCATTATGCTGCTCAGAGTTGCATTACAGTTCTGTATACCTAACTACAACACCAAGAAACTGCAGTCTTTCTTCCTACTTGTGCCCAATTTCCTTCTCTGTGGTAAGGTTAGGTTTTAGGTAGTACTGGTTGTGTATGGAGGCCTTTCAAACTACAGGAGTGTTTACAACTCCAAACAAAAGGTCATGCTTCTAGCTTTAAGGCCAAGTAACAGAAGAGTAAATATTCATGTTTTTTGCACATGGTCAGTTGTATTATGAACATCCCCCCCCCCTGTTTTGTAGGTGACCCAGTGAAAACCAATAAAACATCTTGAAGCTAGTGTGTATTTTATTTTGACACTGCTGTCTTTCATGAAATGTACACAGGAATGTAAGAATTGATGTGGTCTTCCTGCATTTCTGGTACAATGTCTTTCTTTTGTGGTTTAATTTACAGTGCATTTAGTGTCATTAGATAATGTCAAATGATATGATTGATGAATTGGAAATGGTTTAAAATGAAGTGGCCATTGCCACTGCCAGGTTTTGCACCATCATTTGGCTGGAGGAATGAAGGAAAACCACAGAACACTGCAGTCAGGAAAGCTGATGTCCTGGCTGAAATTTGAACCAAGTGCCTGAGGAGGACAAGACTAGATCATTTATTTTAGTGTTTACATTAATCAAACATAAAAAATGTAGCTTTCCTGTTTTCTACTGCAGACTTAATAGAGAACAAAGAATGATACGAACTCAGATGGTTAGCTGCCGGCTTCCCACCTCAGCAACCCGGGTTTGATCCCAGGACAGATCATGTGGGATTTGTGGTGGGCAGAGTGACAGTGGGGCAGATTTCTTCAAGTACTTGGATTTCCCCTGCCAGTTCTCAATCCTCCAAATGCACCATGCTCCTCTATCATTCACGGCTTGAACGATAGGACAATTAGTGGTCCATGTATCAATTGGAATCAGTCCCCCCCCCCATAAAATTATAAAAAAAGAGTAATACAAAATTTACTGTGTAAGGTTCTTTGCTCTGACAGGACACATTCATGATCACTGAGACAATCATATGGCCCAACTTCATGTGCATTAAACCAGTACACAGACCAGAGATTTAAACATTAGAAACTGATAAACCATTTAATATTTATGATGGTATGATCCTATTGATGTGCAATAGCAAAACATGGGCCATCTACTCTGATATTAAGGACATGTGACAGTGAGACAAGGGCCATTAGGTCTGATCCTTAGTATTCCATTATGTTACTGTATTGTGCTTTAATGACGTAATGCGGGGGGTGGGTGCTAATGAGAATTTCGTGATGCACATACCATATTTACGCATGTATAGGCCGCACATTTTTTGCCAAAAATTCAAGAGGAAAACTGGGGTGCGGCTTATATTCGAATTATTTTCGCTAGTTGCGAACTTAGGAATGTTAAACGTTGCCAAATTTCGGAATAATTTCTACTCCTGAAATAATATTCCAAGAAAATTATTTTTTCTATAATTTCTGTCTGAAAATTGTGCTGCGGCCTATACATTAGTAAGTACGGTATTTCATTTTGATTATAATTGACTTGAGCCCCTTTGCCATAACACAAGTGTGAGGTTCTCTAGTAGGATCCTGTATGACAAACGTTAAGCAGCGTGAAGCACATTGCACTCAACAGATATTACAGTGCAAGAATCTATGTGCTTAAAGTACCGCCTCTCTGGAAAATTTCTAACGTTATTACATATTTTGAAGGGAATCACTCAATGAGCTTTAATCTCCAGAGAAGAGGAAGCGAAACTAGAACTGCAACATTACGAAAGTGTCTGGGTTTTAAGACGTTTATATAAAATTTTAAAATTCTGTAAAGATGCTGCATGTGTGAAGACAGATTCGAACTCAGGTCATTTGTTATTGTATAATTTTTGTTACACAGCATTCGGTAATTCTGGTAAGTTTGCAATAATCGCAATCACAGTTGACTTACTGACAAACAAATACTGATGCAAACTGCTTCGTTCTAGATCATGCACTCTTTCCCTAACTTGCACTGGTACAAGCTGCCATTTATAACATCAGTTAGGCTTGTTGTAGCGAAGGGGATGGGGTGATCGTAAGGTTGCATCGAGGCTTGTCATTGGTTGAATTATGTTCGCGCTTGTCACTTGTTTCTGCGTAATAAAGCAGTGGCGGACTGTCCGTCAGACCAGCCCCAACACAGTCACTCCATAAACTGAACCATGTAACAGTGAAACATTTAGCGAACGGGTTTTGTGCTAATGCTAACGGCACAAATTTGCAGAACGGAATTATTGTTTGTGCGTCGTTGAACACTAATGAGCCTGCACGTGAAGCCATGAGGTCGTATAGAGGACGTGAAGGTGAAACTTCCCACATTCTAGATTACAGCAGAAATGTTGGGGTAAGTGACCAGTTTTAGGTTTCGGTCGTCTTACCTGCAGTGAAGTCCCTCTTTATTTCATTGTTTAATGATGTTCTGTTTTGTTCCAGATCTAGTAATTTGCCATCTTCGCAGGATACGTAGTATAGGATGGCAGCGCGTTTGTGAATTGTGTATTTGCAAGGATATGGAATTGCCGTGGCCTACTTTAAGTTATTTACACCGCTACTCAAATTGAGGAACAAAGGAACGTCACGAAACACGCGATCAAGATCTGGCGACCAAGACTGAAACCATTTACTTCAAGGTTATGAACCAAGATGGCTGAACACTACGCCATGACATTCGGTACAGTGAACAGAAACATCTTGTTCCCTCGGCAGGGCTTGAACCCCGGAAGTACTGGCTCTGTGATGCAAAACACAGTTTTCTCAACTGGCAAGTGGACAGAGGTCTCTGGTGAAAACATCTTCCCTGAGGTCTGTTATCCTGACAGGACTTGTTTCCTCATTCTTCTGAGTTTTCCCAGGCAAATGTTGGAATAATGCTATACAACAGACCGCATATTAACCATTCACAAACACATTGCCGTTTTATTGAAAACCATTTCCCGAGAGACTGCTCTTCTATACGTAATCTCAATTTCTAACTCAGTTTTTCGCTTGGAGTGACCGACAAGGTTTCATAAACAAACAGAAAGTATGCTACGAATTTTATGGATACCTACACGTGTTACATTGTCCGATTTCGGTTTTTGAATGCCATGTCTAAAATACGTGTTTCTTACGATCCGCCACAGGAAATCAGGTGGCACTACTGCGGATGGATTCAAATTGCTGTCTTATGTTCACACGACTTCTCGAACAGTGACAGAGAGGACAGAGGGGAATGTGTAAGCCGGTAAGGAGACAGGGGAATGTGTCAATCCACAGGTTTCAGAGTTGTGTTCGTATTTGTGTGTGTCAGCGCTCAGTACTGTAAGTTGTATTAATTAGACGAGTTCAAAGTATCTGTGGCTTCATGTTAAGTTAAATGTAGGTTAAAACATTCAAAGACAACATTGATTTACTTTGCTATTGAACAGTAAGTGCTGGTACTTGAACTTTGTAACAGTAACGAAGCGTTCATTGTAGTTTTTATAAGTGAAATGTTTCTAGCATTATTTGCACTTAAATTGAATATTATAGGCTAAGAACTGCGTAATTACTTCTTACAATATGCATTACAAAGAAATCGTACAATCTGTATTTACGAATTGCTACATTATCATCGGACACAGATTGGCCTCAACAGATGCCAACAGATATGGCATCAACAAGAATATTAGAGTAATCTAACTTTAATGTTTAAAATTATTCATTAATGATTCGTGATAATTTATTTTCCACGCTTAATATTTTCGGGCAAAACTTTGGTGCTAATGAGAAATTGTATGTTTTATATTGTAATATAAATGAAGTAGTAGCCATTTTTGTACCGCCTTCCAGTCATTAAAAGTCACCGATTTATATTTCCGCCATTTAATAGCAATAATGACGTAAAGTCTCAGGACGAACAGCACAATTTAGTTTTCAGAGAAACTAAATTCTCGTGTCAGTACCAGTTAAAGAATATGATTTCGTGCTTGAACATCAAATTTACATTTGTCGGCATTAAGATGGATAAAATTATACAAACTTCATATACCACTCGCATTTACTGATTGTTTCCGTGTTTTAATTCGGTTGCTCCAGGTGTAGCTCGTCATAACCGCTTCCTTCCACATCCTTACCAGTTAATCATATCCTTTCATTTCTGTATTACCAGGTAATAATATAAATACTTCCAGTCGACTGCAGAAACTCACGATACCATTTCTCATAAAATATTTGTGATGTACTATTGAGCAAGAAACTATATTTCAGAATCAACTGGTTATTATACTATTATTATACTGATATATTGGGTTTTTGGACTTTATCCATCGTCCTGGTTTTTAAGATAACTAATAAAAACACGACGTTTCGGAAACTGGATCTGTTTCCGTCCTCAGGTGAAGGAAAAACCTATTCTGTTGGGTCCGTTAGAAAGAGATAGCCTCAATCACTGGAGCAGTGAACCAACAGAATAGGTTTTTCCTTCACCTGAGGACGGAAACAGATCCAGTTTCCGAAACGTCTTGTTTTTATTAGTTATCTTAAAAACCAGGACGATGGATAAAGTCCAAAAACCCAATATATCAGTGTGTTATACACCATCGTCAGAATCCTATAGTAACTACTTATTATTATACTCACAAACCTGCAGAAATATGAACATTTTGTTCCCTGAGAGTGGGACATACATAGAAAACGAAACAGGCCAATAGCACACAGAAAATTCAATTTCTGTTTCGATTTATGAGCGGTGGACCGTGACGCAATAATTAAGTGTAGCTCTTTGTGGGATGTATTATTTGTGATTGTCAATTGGACAGGTTAGCAAGGATGGCAGACTATATAATAACTACCATACATCTGGATGACCCCGTGAAGTGATCCCCAGTAATTGAAGACGTGATAACTGCAACATGCTGTGTTACATTCAGTGCATTTTTTAGATTTTACGATTATCCTGACAGAATTTTCGTGCAAGTCCTTCTGGGATATTACCTTTAACCGGCCACAACAGGCTCCTTCCTCCATCATTTCAAATGGGCGTACATAATTATTGTCATCATGCATTATTGTCCAGCCCAGAATTAGCCCTGTTGTGGGCACTCCAAGACAATTCCTCAGTTTCTGTGGCCCGTGGCCATGGACCGCCTCTGTGGTCTAGTGGCCAGAGTTCATGGCTACAGATCCAGAGGTCCCGGGTTCGATTCCCGGCGCTACCAGAGTTCTTTCTGAGAAGTGGTGGGTCTGGAACCGGATTAACTCAGCCTCGTGAGGATTATTGAGGAGGTATTTCAAGGAAACAGCTGCTGCGGTCTAGAAAATCGAGATTAACGGCCGTGGAGATCCGTTGCGCTGACCACGTGACACCCTTTATCCGCAAAAGTTGGCACTAACTTCGCCGACAAGCGGCGGTCGCTCGGTCGGTAAAGTTCGCTTACGGATTACTGGCCACGGAGTTTAATTTGTTTTATTTGTTCTGTGGCCATGAGTGTCTTCTTATTCATGTAGGTTCATATATAGTGTGCTTTACGGGCTGCTTTCAGGTTTACCCTGTTGTATTTTGTGAAGTGTTGCTGTCAACATTACTTCTTCTGTTGGCAAATGTTGTAACTTGCCCGGGACTGATCAAGTGGGATTTGTGGTGGACGAAGTGGCGCTGGGGCAGGTTTTCTCCGAGTACTTCGGTTTCCCCTGCCAATCTTCATTCCGCCAACTGCTCCACAATCACCCTCACCTATCATCTGGGGCTGGTACCATAGGCCAGAAGTGGCCGCAGTGCAAGGGACTTAGTCCCACCCCGTTATTAATGCTTGCTTCTGTTTGGTTTCTTCCTGTGGATAGAAGCGGATCAATCTCAGCTTGTCTTGCTTCACAGCAGTGCCACAGTCAGATGTTAGACTAATGATAGACGCGGCGCTTCGTATGTATGGAACGCCTGTACCATTCGTAGTTTTGTTAAATATGCTTTCTGACAGAATTAATCAATATCACAAGCAGAGTAAAGCAAAAAGCGAATTATTTTCCTGGGCATTATATTTCAAATGCAGTCACACTACGTAAATAAGTACGTAAACAAATGAATACACTCAGATAACAGCTATTTAGCGGGCCAGGAAATTGCATGATTTTATTTAACATATAACTTCTTTTATTCCTAGTGGGGTGGGACTAAGTCCCTTGTACTGCGGCCACTTCTGGCCTATTGTACCAGCCCCAGATGATAAGTGAGGGTGATTGTGGATCAATTGGTTGAATGAAGATTGGCAGGGGAAGCCGAAATACTCGGAGGAAACCTGCCCCAGCGCCACTTTGTCCACCACAAATCCCACTTGACCAGACCCGGGATCGAAACCGGGCCGCCGCGGTGGGAAGCCAGCAACTAACCGCTTGATCTATGGCACGGCCCTACATGTAACTTCATAATTTTCAACTAAATTTTGTATGAAAATCTTGTATTTCCCATCCGTGCTGTGTCTCTCACCCACAATCAAAACGGGAAATAAATTTGTCACTTACAGTTACATCACAAACTTCGAGTCGAAATTTCCCTTGAATATAGTACTACTAATGTTTTGAGTAGCTTTCTGGATTTTACCGAAGTTGTACTTGTGGGCCACTGTTTCTCATGTCGGGCAGCGGCTGCTTGACGCCCCCATTTGACCATCCTTCCTCCGCGTACGACCACGTACGCAAGGTAAGCAGTTAGTCTGTAGGTGTACAGTGGAGGCTGATGACCGCGAGAGCTGTGTCAGTCTGTGCTTGTGAGGCCCGTGGTGCTGTTGCCTGCAGTTTCGGGTTCATCCTAACCAGGTAAGGGCAGAAGAGTACGTGTTCACCAGAGGCCGCAGCTGGACCCTATCCTACCCACATTCTCACCCCTTGTGTCCGCAAGGTTCAACTTAACATTTTCTTCTCACATTCAGCCTACAGGCTTACAGGCAGTCTAACCACTTCAGGTTTTCAGAATAAAATTTGTTTTGCATTTTTATGCCATTATCGTGTTACGTTCCCTGCCAATCTCATTCTTTCTTCATTTCTGGACCCTAAAAACCAATAAGGGCTACAAACAAGAGAAAGCCCTCGTATAAAATACCGTTTCACATAAAACAACCCAGTTTCCGAAAAGTGCGAGTTTCTGGGATAGAATAACGTGTAGTTCGGAGATAGAAATTTCGAAGTATATCGCCTCCATCTTCAAGGACAGTTTTTCTGGCTTTTCTTGCTCTTTGAACCTGTAGATCGAGGCTATGTTACTCCGAAACGTCATGAGCTACACAGCGTTACAAACTAAAGCAGTGTTCCGCAATCTTTTTCTACTCGCGGCACACCATGAAGTATCCATGACTCAACACGGCACACCAAAATGTTATTCCCCTCAAAAACGCATGATATCAGACAATTAATATAAATATGTAACGTGATCACCTTATTACTATAATATTATTATATTGTTATTTTATTATCATTAAACAGAAATCGACTCGTGCGTTTATTGACAATTAATGAATTTTAATTCACTGTAGAGTGCAGAAAATACACTTCTATTACTATTAAAGTAAAGACAGTAATTCTACTCATACCTCCAATGTGATACTTGCCCCTGCGTAGCTGCACACAGGCGACTGATCCGTGGTGGAACCGTTGACAACGCAAGTCTCATTTCTTCATCGATGGATTTGAGCCGCTCCCTCTTTGATGTCTTAATTTCAGTTAACGTCGAGAAGCCCAGTTCACACAAATATGTAGTTGAAAATGGCAATAACACATTAACTGCCACCTCTGAGATAGCCGGGTATCCACTCCTTATTGCCAACCAAAACGTATCCAAAGGCACTTCGAGAAGTTTTAGTTTCAATGTTCTGTCTGCTTTTAAATCTGCGAGTTCCTCTTGTATATTAATCGGAAGATGTTCTGAATTCGCAACGAATGGATCACGAACCCAGTCGAAATCTTGTACCCTCTCTCCAAAATACTTATTGAATTTCTGCTGCAGCATTTCTAAATGTTCTTTAATTGTGTCCAACACCACTTTATTGCCTTCCGCAAGTGGCCATACAGTCGGGAACATCTCAAACGACCCATCTGTAATTCTCTGTATCCACAAATTCAGCTTATTTACAAATCCTTGCATCTTATCCATATTAGAATATTTAGTTAGAATATTTTCGTTCCTACCTTGCATCTTTCTGTTCAACCCGTTCAAGTGTAAAAAAATATCGGAAAGATATGCCAACTTACATACCCATTCATCATCCGCAAATAAATCCGCGTACTCATGCCCCTCAACAGTCAGAAGTTCACGTATCTCCTCATTAAGTTCAAATATTCGCGACTTCTGTATGTAGTAGGAGTGTAGTGTGTTCTGATTCCATTTCCTGACACAAAACGGAAAAAAGCCGCGAGTTTAGGGGCCGCGATTTGATGAGGTTCACGACTTTTACTACTTCGTCCAGCACAACTTTCAGAGAAGATGGCAAAGACTTAGCAACAATGGCTTCGCGGTGAATGAGACAATGATCGCATCGTCTGTTAGGATTTACTTTGCGTACTTTAGCTATAAATCCTTTAACACGGCCTGTCATAGAAGCGGCTCCATCTGTACAAACACTAACGCAATCCTTCCATTTCAATTCATTATGTAACACAAACAGAGATACCATGTATGCGACCAGAAGACGAAGAAAAAGATGTAAGAAGATTCTGGATGAATTTGGGGACAGAAGAGGAAGCTCTAGATCGCATTAAGTGGAGGAACTGTTTTGGAAGAGACTGTGGACCTGTCGTATGACAGATTACTGATGGATGAATGAATGTAACACATATTCATTAGTGACACGAAATACTTCTTCACCGGTGGCTCGCTCGGGAAGTTCTTTGCAAGAAAAGAAATTTGTTGCAATCACATCCCCATCGATGTATCGAATGTAAGCAAGAAGTTGTGCGTGGCCCCTAATATCGGTGGACTCGTCGATCTGAAGCGAAAACTTCTGACTGCTGTTGATTTTCTCCTTCATAATGGCTTCAATGTCACTGGACAGTCAATAATTCGGCGACTGCTTGTGTCAGCAGAGAGAGGAATTGTTGAAATTTCACTAGCAGCCTCTGAACCCTGGACTATTTTCACCATCTCTTTACAAGCAGGCATTAACAACGTTCCAGCTATTGTGTGTGGTTTTTTGGCCTTTACGATAATTTCGGCTACCTTATAACTTGCTTCCTGTACTTTTTCTGACACACGTACTGTCGCAGTCATTAACGTTCTTTGTTTTGTTCCAACAAGCGACGACAATAATTGACACCTTTGCCTGATAGAGAAAAACGTTTTGTTGACAAATGTCGTTTCAATTTACTGGGAACCATAGCAGTATTACTGAGTTTTTCACCACAAACGATACACTCGGGGATTGGGCACGTTTTATCACCACACCAAAAAAATCCATAAGATAAGTAATTATCACTATACTGCCGGTGTACTAATTTTTGTTCTTTTTTCGGGCTCAATGCGTTCACTACTTGTACTCGTGGACGAAACACTCCGTATAAGAAATTTATCCATCTTGAAAAAATAAAGTAGTCTAATAGTAATAGAAAATAGCAAGACTAACTGGCAACCACAATTTTCGAACTACCTCAGAGCACAGCTGTGATAGAACTGAAACAATTGTAAAAAGCGGGATCTCTACTCTTCAAACGGAAGAAGTGACACTATATCGACTTATTTTTGAAATATTTATAATTTTAAATGAAGTCCAACAATCGGTGGGTGCATCGTTACAGGAAGAAAGTCATAAAGTTGAAGAAGCTCTAACTTCTAACAAACAGGGACAACTACCAAAACAGCGTTATAAAAGATAGGAAAACCCATGCTAATCCCTGCAGTTTTAAGGAAAAGCACGTACACAGAACATGCGGCAAGGATATCAAAGAAGCCGCGTAGATGCGAGAAAAATAAAAATAAATCAATAATGAAAACTATGATATAACAACAACTGTGAGAAAATAATTTACGTTTAATTTCTTAGAATACAACATTACTGTACATAAAAAATCACGGCATGTAATAAAGAATAAACAAGCATCATCTTATTTAATCAGCGCAGTGGCTAGGAATAAAATACAAACTTATGAAACACGGTGGCCGGTCACGGTAGCCGAGCGGTCTAAGGCATGCACTGTCTTCGTTCGCTTGGAAGCCGGGATCGTGGGTTCGAATCCTACTTATGGCATGGATGTTTGTGTGCGTTTTTCTGTGTTTGTGTACAGGTAGAGGCCTTGCGACGAGCTGATCACCCGCCCAAGGAGTCCTACCGTATGTCTAGGATCTAGTAAACCGAAGTGAAACGGAGAGTTTCATGGAGTTAGGCCTAGGCCCAAACGAGGGCTGTAGCGCCAATGAAAAAAAATATGAAACACGGTAACTGGGATAAAATAAAACGAATAAAATTCGACAATTAATTTCTTACAATAGGTAAAAGTTCGCGTCACACCTTTCACCTTGTGACGGCACACCGATTGCGGAACACTGAATTAGAGGACCTAACTTTTCATAGTTTCCGCCATAAGTATCACAAATTCAACTCCATAGCTCACAGAAAACACCTAGTCTCCATTACAAAGATAAATTGGTTGATGCTATTTAGGGGAAATTTTTCTGTTTATTGTGAGCATCGTAGAAAACACGTAAAGACATATTCTTTAGACAAAATGCAGATTTCTTTTATATTAAAGCAGGTGGTACCTGTAATTACCACTGGGCTTTAGAGGGTTAACTGGCCGCGCCATAGCTCAAGGGGTTAGTCGCTGGCTTCCCACCGCGGCGGCCCGGGTCTGGTCAAGCGGGATTTGTGGTGGACAAAGTGGCCCTGGGGCAGGTTTTCTCCGAGTACTTCGGTTTCCCCTGCCAATCTTCATTCCACCAATTGCTCCACAATCACCCTCACCTATCATCTGGGGCTGGTACAATAGGCCAGAAGTGGCCACAGTACAAGGGACTTAGTCCCACCCCATTAGCAATAAAAAAAAGGTTAACTGCAATCTGTGCCGTGCAACAAGAGGGGCTGTGCTTACTATCCACACAGATAATTCAGGTTTAGCAGCGATTGTTACAAATTGTCTGTCCTTAATGCGCGTTAGCAATATCCTTCGGAGAGAGCGACATTCATCTTGGACGGTTCGCATGTAAAACTGCTTTTGAAGCTTTTTATTACGTAACATTACCCATTTGACCTCCAAACTGGTGACGTCATTGTGATCGCCTGCTTCTTCATAATGTTATGAAGTGGCTTGAGAAACAAAATCAATATTTGAACACAAGTTGCAGAAACAAAAAACAGTCGGAACGGTAGGATTTTCGTGAGCCATGTCTTTGAGACCGAAGTCGGAAGATCATATAAGGCAGATCTGATGGGCCATAAGCAATGTTCTCGACCTTGTGAAGAATTTCCTTAACCGCCTCACATCATGAAACTGATTGTCGCTGATATATTCAAGAAATTTATGCCAGGATAAATGACTTTTCGCTGTCACCGCTGTGGGAACTCAAATCCAAGAAATTTGTCGTCTTTCATACAGATGTACAAAGTTCACATTTCAAGGCCCCACCACTGGACCCTGTCTTGAGTCAACTGAATCCAGCAGGCATCCTCCATCCTATTTCTGTAACACCCATTTTAATAATATCTGCTTATACACTTCTAGGAGCTTCAGGTAGTCGCTTAGCCCTGAGAGTTTCGAACGAAGAGTTTACATGCATTTCTAGCATCTTCCTATAGCTATCGTGAACTCCAGTTGGCGTTGTGAGGGTGTCAAGCGGGCTCAGCCCCCTCGGCTCCATCATGCCCGCAAATGCAGTAACTTTTCCTGTCCTTGGGGCCCGATGAGGGGAGTATCTACTTAAAGCAAGAACTCTGGAGCCAGAGAAACAGCCGTTGCTAACAAACGGATCTGCAGCAACATTCCTTTCTAGGCAACGGCTCGGTACACACATTCCTGTGGCAATGGACACTGCTAGAAACTGCGTTTTCTACTCGGCCCGTGCAAAAAGGTTATAAGGAGGACAGTTGGACCAACCGAGTCAGTTCTGTATGCAAGTCTATGAAGAAAAGTTGAGTTGCAAGGGAGCCGCCATTCAGAGAGGATTTGAGCCCGGAAACAGGGGACTTGTCATTGTTAGAAGCCGTTATCAGGCAACTACTAGTCAAGACATTGCGGGCTGGAGAAGACTTAGCATGTGATTTGGAGAGTGTGGAAATTAGCGATAGCGCTGTAACTAAGTGAAGTTACGAGTTGTGTTGTAAAGTGGTCAATAAATTCAATATCCAATCCAAATCCCCGCTGAGAGTCACGCATACTACGTGACCGTGCACTTCTATGTATTCTGTTGAATTGCGATCACAGTTTATGAGAAACTTAGAAGCAACCATTTGGAACGCGATTCTTTAAAGGGCGAAGATGAGTAAAAGAGTAGCAGAAGAGTAGTTGAAAGTGAAAACTCATGGAAGATGTGAGAGGCGCCTTAAAAGGGTGGGGGGGAGGAGAAAGAATCATTTTGTCAGAAGGTTTCTAGGCTTAGCTCGCTTCGCCCTCCTGATAAGTGTAGCGTGAGGGTGAAGCCGTTAGGATGGTTAGAAGCAGCAGCTGGAGACATAGGCCTCAGGATTTCCATTTTCTAAATTAGTGGTGGGTCTGTCTGTCCTTGTCCATACCAAATCCCAACTGGTTAATGCTCTTTAGGGAAATAATCGCTGTTTATTGTGAGAACCATACGGAACACACAAATACACTGTGTGGGCAGAATGCAAAGTTCAGCTGGTACCTCACAGGAAACACATTACGTCTCCGCTACAAAGCCCGACCTGTTAATGCTGTTTAGAGAAACAGTCGCTGTTTATTGTGAGAGCCATACGGAACATATAAATGCACAGTGTGGGCAGAATGCAGAGTTCAGTTCGTACCTCACAGGAAACACATCACGTCTCCGCTACAAAGCCCAACCGGTTAATGCTGTTTAGGAAAGTAATCGCTGTTTATTGTGAGAATCTTACGGGACACACAAATACACTGCGTGGGCAGAATGCAGAGTTCAGTCCGTACCTCAGAGGAAACACATGATGTTTCCGCTACAAAACCCAACTGGTTAATGCTGCTTAGGGAAATAATCGCTGTTTATTGTGAGAATCTTACGGGACACATAAATACACTGAGAGGGCAGAATGCAGAGTTCAGTTCGCACCTCACAGGAAGCACATTACGTCTCCGCTACAAAGCCCAACCCGTTAATGCTGTTTAGGGAAACAGTCGCTGTTTATTGTGAGAATCTTACGGGACACACTGTGTGGGCGAAGTGCAAAGTTTCGTAATATAAAGCAGGTGGTGAATATACCACTTGAAATAAAAAAGTTGATAAAAGGCCCAATCTTAAATGACATAGTTCCCACAAATAATGCACCTGGTTCTCCACTGTGATTCGGGACTTTCGGAGTCCGTAAAAGATTGAGAAATGTTGAACGGCTGAGCAACTGTCAGTGTCATGAAGGTCTCTGCTTCACGGAGATCATGTCTGGTCCGTAATTTGCTTATTGTGCCACCTGCAGAAATAATTTGGCGTCGAACGGGCAGCACTGGAGCTAGAAAAGACGATAATGGAGACGTCTATAGCGTCGTGGAGGGACTAAGGAAAACCAGGTGTTGTCACAACCTAGAACAATCGGCTTTCGATTTCCGGCAGATGCAAGATATGTTTATATTCTGCACAGTTTGAAGACCGGACCTGGGACCGACCCAGCTTCGTAACGGATGGGTCTTTGGGGCTCTTTTCATGCGGGTAAAGCGGCCAGGACGTGACGTTCACCACTCACCTCCATATAGTGCTGAGGTTAGGAATGCATGCACGTGTACCTCCACTCCTCCATACTTCTTCATACCGTGGTTTATAATAAAGAACGCCGACTATTGTGCATGCGATAGCGTAACTGGTTGAGGCACTACTCTGCAAACCGGGGGTCGCGGGTTCGAGTCCCGATAAGGTCACTGGATTTTTCAATTTGTCTAATCCTTCCAGCCGCTCTGTGGTCCGGAAGTCGACTCAGTCCCTAACAGAAATGAGCACCAGGAATCATCCTGGAGGGTACAGGGCGGCCGGCGCGTAAGGCTGACAACCTCACCGCCATTTGTAAGCCGGTTTTCTAGAAAACGTGGGAGCCTCAACGTGTCACGACCCTACGGGTCTCCACGGCCTGTAACAGGGATACCTTTACTTTCACACCGACAGTTGCGCCCATTTGCCAGCCCCACTAACGCCTGAGCTAGGCCTCGCCACTGCTCAAACGGTTAGTCGCTGGCTTCCCACCGCGGCGGCCCGGGTTCTATCCCGGGTCTGGTCAAGTGGGATTTGTGGTTGACGAAGTGGCGCTGGGGCGTGTTTTCTCCGAGTACTTCGGTTTCCCTTGCCAATCTTCATTCCACCAAATTCTCCACCGTCATAATCACCCGGGGTAGGTACAATAGACCAATCAGTGGCCGCTGTGCCGAGTGGACGCAGTTGAACTCCACCCCCCACTAAGAGAAACAACGCCTGAGCTAACCTGCCCGGTTATGTATCTGTGGCAGGAGTGAGTGAGAGAGAGAGGATGTGCGAAAGCAGCAGCAACGGGAATGAGAGCCAAAGGAAACGTGGCACGAAGCGGGCCGCGGGTCGCGGGAGGCACGTGGCGGCCAGCTGTCGCCCGATTGCGGAACAGAGCACCGTGCAGCAAAGCAAGAGGCACGCAGCAGGAGCTGAGGACTGCAAGGTCTGTCTGTGCAATATGCTTAACATGATTTCTGCTTAGTCACCAACTACTTTCTGGGATGTGACACCGTACAGTCTGATATACAGGTAGGCCTGGCAGTACTGCAGGTACGACGTCACTTCCCAGAAGACTAATTTTTAGAACGCCTGGCCCAGAGCAAAGAATTATAAAGCTGTTCTAGAAACCTAAAGAAAAAATATTTCATATTTCATTCAACACAACAATTTTTAAACAGTATACAGATGACCTATTTACATGAATGTCTTATATATGCGGCAAAACATGTTCCCACCCTAATGGGTCATCATCAGGTGCTGAACTTACACTAATATGGATCCGTATTGTAGCGTTGTTCTTTGTTCTGATACTGTTCTTGTTACAAGGTCCTCAAAGTTAAACGTATAATTACGTGACTAAAACTATTATTTTAAATTATTAAAATGTAATTTCGGATGTATGTTATTCCTGGGGTATGACGGCCGCGTGTTCTAGAGCTTCTGGGGGAATCTGGAGTCTTTGGCTGTTGCGACGTTATTCTGTAGCCCTCTGCCTTCATATGAACGTCGTTTGAAGGGCAGAACACGGAACAAGGTCCTGGGGGTGATATTTGGACATGAGAGGGAATAAGTAGCAGCAGGGTGGAGGGAGTTGTACATCCCCAATTAGTGCTAATTAAATATTTATTAGAGTGATCAAATGGTGTTGAGGAGAATATTTGGACCAAAGAGAAATGAAGTGACAGGAGGTTGGAGAAAACTGCATAATGAAGAGCTTCATAACTTGTACTCTTCTCCAAGTGTAATTAGAATGATTAAGTCAAGGAGGATGAGGTGGGCAGGGCATGTAGCACGAATGGGGAGAATATAAATGCATTTAAGATATTGATGGGAAAACCAGAAGGAAAGAGACCACTTGGAAGACCAAGGTGTAGGTGGGTGGACAATATTAAAATGTTTCTTAGAGAGATGGGATGGTATGGATTGCATTGATCTGGCTAATGATAGGGACAAGTGGAGGGCTCTTGTGAACACGGTAATGAACCTTGGGGTTTTTGAGTGGCTGCACAATTGGCAGCTTCTCAAGAAAGGCTCAACTCCATAAGTAAGTAAGTAAGTAAATAGAGTGATCAAATGGAGGAGAATGTGGTTGACGAGACATGTAGCACACATATGTGAGATGCAGAATACGTACGTAATTTTTCAGTCAGAAGGCCGCGTTGGGCTCCAACTAGTTTGAGTGCAACTTGTTTATTTGGCGAGTGAAGCGGGCAGGTATGGGTTACTGTACTAGTAATTGAAGTGCATATAAATATTAGCCACATTCTTGATTAAGGTAAGGATAACTGAGCCTCTCGTTTAACGATACAAGCGCAACACCCGCTGAGAATTCAAAAGGAAGCCCCTTCATTAGTTACATAAGCAATCTCCCCCTACTTCCTCCCTCTGTCTTTCCAGCCCTACATGTTATCGAATTATAGGTCGAAGCCGACGTTTAACTGTCATCTCCCATGAATAATACGCACAAATAGTTCATCATAAAACGTCACGTTTCTTATAGTACACCTCAAAATATTATCAGTAGTCACAAAAGAGACAGGATATACTGAAGAAAGACTGCTCGCCCGTTCATGACCTACAGTATAAAGTAACGTTTTTCCTCTGGTACCAATGTTACCAGTGTTACGTAATATTATGCTGTGTCCGCCTACACATAAATTGAGGAAGGAGTGTTTAATGCTTTGAGAGTGAAACTGAAGTTGGTTTTAGAAGTTTTGCGGAAGGAAAGTGTTGGATGTGTGAATGAAACAAGACCGCGCGAAGACTGGCAGCTACCCTTATTAACCCGTTACGAGCGCAGGGTAACTACTAATATTTAAAAACGCTGAGATGGTTCCCAAGTTCCGAGTTGCTACTGCGTGCTTCTAATGCGGGCCTCTGGCCTTAAAGTCGTCAAAATTTAAGCTCCATTTAAGCTGTCAGTCAGTGTTAAAAAAAAAAAAAAGTGAAGCTATCCCAGGTCGCTTGTTCAAGTCCCGATGAGGCCACTGGATTTTTTTCAGTTTACCTAATCCTTCCAGCCGCACTAGGCCCTGGGGTTTACTCAGTCTCTAACAGAAATGAGTAGCAGGAATTGATTAAATAATTTTCCTGGGAAAGAAAGCGCGGCCGGCGCGTAAGGCTGACAACCTTACCGCCATCTTTGAGCCGATTGTCTTCAATAATGTGGGACCCTCAATGTCTCACAAACCTATGGGCCTTCATGGCCTGATACAGGGATAGTTTTACTTTTTTATCCCTGTAACAGGTCATGAAGGCCCATAGGGATGTGAGACATTGAGGGTCCCACATTATCTAGAGTTCTAGACAATCGGCTCAAAGATGGCGGTAAAGTTGTCAGCCTTACGCTCCGGCTGGCCTTTACTCCCCAGGGAACGTATTTAATTAATTCCTGGTACTCATTTCTGTTAGAGGCTGAGTCAACCCCAGGGCTATAATGCGGCCAGAAGGATTAGGTCAATTGAAAAAAAGTCCAATGACCTCATCGGGACTTGAACCCTCGACCTTCCGACTTGTAGCATAGTGCCTCAACCCAAGCTGTCAGAGTCACTAGATTTTTTTTTTAATTATACAGTTCGACATCTGTTCAGAAAATTAAAATCCCCCTGCCCAAGTCCCAAAGCCATGTTTCTAACCATTCTAACGTCTTCACTTGCACACTGTCCTTGTCAGAAGGACGTGTGGGCGAAGCCTGGGAACATACCGACAAAATGATGCCTGTTCTCCTGCCCCGCAATAAACTGTCTCTAGCTTCTCTCGTTACTCTTCGCTTCCACATACTCTTCTCCTGTACGTTTAACCTCCCTGTCTCTTTCTCTCAGGCTTCAGAGAGTTGTGTATCGTGTTCAGAGATACTTGCAAATCTTCCATTGCGACTGCTCTGCGTAGGTTTCTGTTTGAACAAACAGCTGTTCTTGCAGAACGTCGCAGTTACGGGACTCGCTTGAGGCAACCGCGTAGCGTAGTTGAACAGCCATATGTCCCACAGCAATAAACACGGCCCGACTTGTCAGGATGATAAAAACTGGAAGTAAATAGTTGCGTCCGGTACTCGTGACTTTGCTGTGCTTCTGAAGCTGTCTGTCACAATTGTGCTCACGCCTTCCTCTCACCTATTGCTGGTGATGTCATACAGAACAGATGCTTCCAGCGACGTATGTGTCTGAGTGTATTTCAGAGATTCTGAGTGTTAGTCGTATCACAGTGACGTCAGACAATTATTATATACCACTGTACGAAACGTAAAATGTAACCGATTTTAATGCTTGTCGGCAGTGAGACGGCCGTGGATTTGGCCACTGTCAGCTTTCAAATGCTACTGAAAGAAATTTGAAAAAAAAAAATATTTATTTGACAACATATCTTGTAAACTTATTGAAGTTTCACCAGTTGCCATGCATTTACTGTGATGTGTTTGAATGTTTTGGGGCACATTCTGTGAATAGTAGACCAATGGGTTAAATTGAATGGCAGTTTGAGTGATCAAATCAGAAATGGTATGATAGTGGGAAGGGACGTGTGAGAGGTAAGAAATGTTTCAAAACTTAAGTCGGAAACCCTGAAGGAAAGAGACTTATTGGAAAATTTATGAGGATAATATTAAAATGCTCTTTGAGAAAATAAATTGAGGTTGGACTGGATTCAATTAGCTCAAGATAGTACCCGGGTAATTTCTTTAGTAACTGCTTGACTGGGTCAGTGATTGAGATTAGCTCTTCTATGTGTATAATATAAACTCCGTCGTAATTGCAACACTTTATTTTAGTTCTTGTCCCCCCTCTTTGACACTACATATTTCGGCCGCAGTCGACCATCATCAGGTGTATTTTACTTCAAGGTGTGTCACACTGCACTCAATATTAACATTTAAACTCCAGATTTCCAATTGTTCATTGCTCTGTCGTCAATCGGCATCCGATATGCCAGAACTCCCCTTGTCGGTTTTGTCATTTATGTTCAAAGTCTTTATTAATATTGACTCGTCGATTAGTTTAAAATTTTATATTCTCAATTTAACTCTAATATTTAAAATTTAAATTTAAATTTAAAATAANTAAAATTTTAAACTAATCGACGAGTCAATATTAATAAAGACTTTGAACATAAATGACAAAACCGACAAGGGGGTTTCTGGCATATCGGATGCCGATTGACGACAGAGCAATGAACAATCGGAAATCTGGAGTTTAAATGTTAATATTGAGTGCAGTGTGACACACCTTGAAGTAAAATACACCTGATGATGGCCGGTTGCCGCCGAAACATGTAGTGTGAAAGAAGGGGGACAAGAACTACCATAAAGTGTTGCAATTACGACGGAGTTTATGTTATACATATAGAAGTGTGGAATGTAACAGGATGCTAAAATATAATATAGTAAAGAAATTAGCTCTTTCCAACGGACCCAACAGACTAGGCAACCTGCAACCCTCCCCTGACGATGGAAACAGTAATCCCGAGCGAAAGTCTGTTGTTGACAGGGCGAGGAGAGGGGACTTCACTTCTATGCCCCAAGTCTAGGTAAAAAAATCCATAAAGGATGGAAGTCTAACTCCATTGTTCTTGGCCGCTTTACCCCGCCGGGGAAGTCGCCCCCGTTACCAACTTCGTAGGAGGCTGGGTGGGCCACAGAGCCAGTTTGGGTGCTGTCGAGCGAGAAGAGAAAAATCTATCCCTTGCTCGGAATCGAAATCCAGCCATCCAGCCCGTAAGCCATCGCTATACCGACTGAGATATGCCGACACCTAGCTCTGGCCATCAGCAGACTACAATTTCGTCGCTTAATTGTAGGAGCTCAGGCTCAAGGTCTAGCAAAATGCACAGGTCGCCTTGTTCTGCTGCAGCTCCTCTGTCATGCGTGTTATGCAGTGGAGAAGACAACAGGCGCGGTGTGCTCTCACCGTGACGTTCTCACGTAAGTACTTAATTTCTGAACGGGCTCGGATTAGATTCGGTATTCTGAGGGAAGGAGAAACAGGACAAATTTAATTTCGGTCACTATCGCAACTTTATATGAAGACCCAAACGACAACTATCAGTTTCTCTAAAAATCACTTTACCGTTCAAACATTTGGACATGACATCAGTGAAGTTGCATTAATTATTTAAAGCCTGGAATGAGACAGAGAGAGAGAGAGAAAGAGAGAGGATCGAAAGAATAGTAGACTAACATGTAAGGATAAAATTGGGGGGTTCGGGTTTCTCGGAGGGGCAGAGAAAGCGTCATTTTCTTAGAGGGTTCCCACGTTTCGCTCCAGATAACGTAAAGAATTAAGTCCGTACCTCACATGAAACACATTACGTCTCGTAATAATGTTATATTTTAGCGTCCTGTTGTACTGATTTATGTACATGATTTATTCTGACCGTCTTACAGTGCATACATTTATTCACCTTACTCTTCTCTCTTGTACTACATGTTTCGGCACTAAAGTGCCATCTTCAGGTGCTTTTCGATGTACGTCGAACTACTGCATTGCATGCCCTGTTGTCTTTATACTAAAATATATATTCGTCATATATATTGTTAAATTTTA
>NW_019721013.1:174061-208289 GCF_002891405.2 Cryptotermes secundus | reverse complement strand
GATCTATGTACAATTTACTGATCAATCTTCTTTCACTCCAATCGATACCTGTTTCCTTTAGGATCTGCATTATTTTGGTCCAATTTACACGGTCAAATGCCTTCTGCCAGTCTACAAAGCAAGCACACAGTTCTTCATCTATCTCCAAAGTTCGTTCTGCTATAATTCTCATCATCCCAATTGCATCCCTGGCTCTTTTTCCTCTTCTAAATCCAAACTGATCCTCTCCAAGTATATCCTCTATTTTCCTTTCAATGCTATTACTTTTGCTGTATGTGCAATAAGGCTTATTGTGCGATGGTCTCTGCATTTTGTAGCTTTTGTCTTTTTCTTTAAGGCAATCATTGTCACTTCTGTAAAGTCCTTGGGCCACTCCCCAGTTTCATATATGGTGTTTATTAGTTTTGTCAACGTTTTCAAACCACCTTCTCCCAGTAACTTAAGCACATCTCCAGGTACATCATCATCTCCTGTAGCCTTTCCATTCCTCATGTCCTTGATAGCCTTTTCCACCTCACTTTGTAAAATATATGGTCCTTTCTCGTCTGTATCTACTTCTTCACATAAATACACTGTGTGGGCAAAATGCAGAGTTCAGTCCGTACCTCACAGGAAACACATTACGTCTCCGCTACAAAGCCCAACCGGTTAATCCTGTTCAGGGAAACAGTCGCTGTTTATTGTGAGAACCATACGGAACACACAAATACACTGTGTGGGCAGAATGCAGAGTTCAGTCCGTACCTCACAGGAAACACATTACGTCTCCGCTACAAAGCCCAACCGGTTAATGCTGTTTAGGGAAACAGTCGCTGTTTACTGTGAGAACCATACGGAACACATAAATACACTGCGTGGGCAAAATGCAGAGTTTCTGGATATTCAAAAACAGGCGGTACATATTGTTATTAGTGTGCTTTAAATGGGTAAAATGCAAAATTATTAATCCTATGTGGTTGAGTATTTGACTAAATGGAAGGACGATTTCGTTTTAATCCGAATAACGGAAGGATGAGAGCTGTTGGGGAGACCTAGAAGGAGATTGAGGTGGACCTTGAGGAAGAAGGGTTGTGTTATGATGGTGTGGACTGGATTCATCTGGCTCAGAGTAGTGTCCAGTGACGGGTTCTTGTAATCTCATTCGTCCTCAGTTTACGAAAAGCCGCGGTCAGTAATTCAGACTATAGAACGTTGAATGGCATCGTGCTTAATGAATAATGTAGAAGGAGGGGCCCGGCTCTGACTTAATTTGAGGTACGGTACCCGAGTTTGCATAGAAAGAGTGAGCAAAAGCGCAGTAGACCTCACGATAGTCGATGACAGGAACGAGGTCTTTAGGTCCTATGCACCACCGGCGTTTATTTGGGCAGCCATACAACCAGTACAAGCAAGTGATATATATACTGCAGTTCGTATGTCATTAGGTTACCACGATGCATACAGTGGAGCGCACCGCAGCAACTCACATCATGGAAACACCACGCTGTCAGAACCAATGAAACGTATTTCACTTTTGCACGCACTGTCATCCGATTGCTGGTCCGTGAGTTCGTTAAGGTTCGGTTCTGTTTCGTCAAATTTCGTACTTGATAGATTACAAGATTCTTTTTCAAACGTCTGCCGCCGGTTACGTTCTGCTACATCGAGATAAGGAAAGCTTAGACCAGGGACAGCCAGGGACAGAGCTGCCGTGAGGCGTGGGAACACAGTAGTGTGTCCGAACTCATGGGGAGCGACGGAGGGCTGCGCGGTAAGTTAAGTTGCAACGGTAATAACACAAAAACATTCCCTGTATTCTAAGTGGAAGATTCTCATTAATGCGTAACTGTTATCGTATCTCTCCTAACAGCAGCATACCGTTTTACATAATTATAATAATGAACCATACACTAAAACCTCAGCAATTCGGAGCCCATTTCTGCTTTTGCGCGTGTGTATTTCAGTTACGCCGGACGCAGATATTTCCTGGATATACTTCCCGGTTCTTCTCGACTTATATAAATATCAAAATACACGTGCAGTGTCTAATTTGTACGCAGAAGATACCATTTCATGCCTTTAAAATGGCCCATATACATTTACGTATAATTATATTATATAATTCTGACTTTTCACTAATTCAGACTACACTTTCACCCTATCAGTCCGAATTGGTGAGGTTTTAGTACCGTGTCAAACAGTGTTACACAATTAAATCTCTTAAGAAATTCCATTAATGACTAACATAATGTGGAAATATGAATAATTATAAAGATACAATTCTTGGAAAAACAAAAGCTTTACTTTCAACTCCCCCCACCCCCCACCCGTGGAAAGATTCTTGATATCCCTCATGATGTGTCGGTCATTCCGCGGGCTTTGACACTGGACTGGGGCATCTGCCTCTTTCAGAGAAGCCATTTCTGTCAGTCACGGCGCAAAACTGTTCTGACGCACTGTCAGCCCCAAACCACATTTCATTTCAGTAATTTCCTTGAATTAAATTAACCGACCAGCTCAGCGGCCTCCGTAGTCTAGGGGTAACTTTCCCACCTCATGACTCAAGGTACGCGGGTTCAAACCCGGCGGAGGTCGTGGAATTTTTAAGGGCGGAAAAATTCAGGGAACAAGTCCTCCGGGAGGGACTTCAAGCCGTGGGTCCCGTAAAAGATCCTCGTGTCTCTAGGAGACCTCTGAGCAAAATTAGGCAACAATTTCCCGCCCAAGTAGTTTCCAATGCCTCTGGTAGATGGGGGAAATATCAGGTACCGACGGCCGACCTCGTTGGCTGAACGGGGCTGTTAGCACGCACCAGTACCGGTAGGGTATGGCGACAGTAGAAATTAAAGGGGGACGCACAATGGACCAATAACTGGTCTAAGTGCATGGGGAAACCCACCCCCTCTAATAATAATAACAATAATAATAAATAATAATAACCGACCAGCTCCGTGGAGCAGGGTCCTTCTTGAGAAGTGAAGTTTTCCTTAGTTAATTTAGAAAATTGCTGCATTTTACAGAACGTCCCATCTACGTCTACGATATCGGAATCCTAATAATACTGGGCGAAAAATACAAATGGCGGAGCTCCTCGTTGCTATGAATTTGGTATTTAATTAAGATTCTCACAAGTTTCAGCGTATCTGAGGTAACGGATATACTCGGTGTTGGCGGTGAAAATGTTGAAGCATCGCCCTGAAGTGTAGCATTACTGTTTCATATTTTGGAAGGCCTGGATTCAAACCCTGGAGCACATGAAAATAGCTGATTTCTGAATTGTGATGCCGTGTAGACTGATAGATCTTCACCGATATTTCGGAAGAACCTTCCGCCGCCGACTTCATGGTACAAGGCGACATACTGAACTCGTTTGTGGTGTTCTCCTGTCAGATCCCCCGTAGCCACGCGATGTACCTAGAAACAGACCACGACCAATTCCATCCGAATCCTTTCCAATTCACGATTCACAAATCATTAGATGTTACTTCCAATATGCATGATGATCAAGCCAAGCGTCGCCAAGCCTAAATCATATCACTTCTGCAGAACTCACCAAAATCCCACTTCGTTCAGTGATGACATAATTCGAAACTGTAGCCACCTCCTACTCTGCCCCGCTGCTGGTGATCTGCCTGGATCACCACACTGTAGTCTATGAATGCTTACGGTGAACCTTCAGCCACACGTTGTCGAACAGGCTAACTAGGCGGTAAATATAGTCTCATGAAAAAAATACCAGTTACTGAATATTAGATAATTTGATAAATACGATGGGGTACCCAAAAGAAACCGAACTAATTTTATTGTGGGCAGAGCTTTTGTAGTACCGCGTTTTGCCGCTATGAGCGCATAGAGCTAACATTCCTGAGTCGATAAGCCGACTACCGTTGCTTAGAAGGTAAGGACTAGTTTCGGCAGAGTTTATAGTGACAATTGTTTTGTGTGATTGTCGTTTTTGCAATGGCTGATTTTCGTGAACAGCGTGCGTCGGTGAAATTCTGCTTTTTGCTCGGGAAAAGTGGAACAGAAACTCTTGAAATGTTAAAAACGGCGTACAAGGACAATGCTATGGGGAAAACTCAAGTGTTTGAGTGGTTTTCCCGTTTCAAAAATGGTGAAATGTCAATTGATTACAAACCTCGTTCTGGTCGTCCTTCCACAGCCCGAACACATGAAAATGTTGAAAAAATTCGTGAAATCATCAAGGAAGATCGACGACGGACCATTGAAGAAATTGTGAAGCTGTCGGGAGTGACTTTGAGTTCAGCGGCCAGATTTGTGGCAGTCGGGTGACTGGTTTTTCCATCATGATAATGCCCCTGCTCACACAGCCCTGTCTGTACGACAATTCTTGACCAAAAATGGTATGACCCCTGTTCCTCACCCGACCTTGCCCCGTGCGACTTTTTTTTGTTTCCTCGAATGAAAAGAGACATGAAAGGAAAAAACGACGGAGGCGCTGTCAAGCATCTCAAAAGATGAATTTAGACAATGTTTTGAAAAATGGAATAAAAGACTAGACAAGTGTATTAGTGTAAGTGGAGAGTACTTTGAAGGGGACTGAAGGTCTGTGCTTAAAATTTGAATAAATAAGTTTAAAAAAGAAAACTTCGGTTTCTTTTGGGTACCCCCTCGTACATACATACCCCTGTATTGGTGTCCTTTATCTCCTCGAGGCGACATTGTGACGTACTCTATGTATGTTTTCTAAATAAATGTTAATCAGGTTCTAATCACGAATCGTCTATTAAAATTTTATGCTTGAACAAAATGTTCCAGACCACTGGACGCCCCACGTACATTGAGACTGAGGCTCCCGGCATTATTCCCAAACATTCTCATTATTTGAGATAGGAGACTCAGGCATCTGCCTGTCAGCAATGCCAGTACACTGGAGAACAACTCTTCACATTCTAATTTGTCTCTTGTTCTCTTTCTTGAACTGCACAATTTCAACCGAAATCTACATACGTTTTTATCTGTGGACTTAGCTTCGGAAACACGCCTGTAAAACTCAGCTTTACATGACACTGCAGAGGTTAAGTGGGCCCAAATTTTCCGTCTCCAAGAGACCTAGTGTTACTCTGTAAGCGAGTAGAACCCCGGATTGAAGGCCAGGAATTTGCTAATGCTGTCCACGTGACACTGTGGTTCAGTTGCTAGGAAGTTGCTAATGCTGTCCACGTGACACTGTGGTTCAGAACTCAGTTTAACGTTTCTAGATTCATATTTCATTTTGGATTGGCGGTATTTGGTTGTGACTGAAAAACCACCGAGTTCTGTAACAGGGAACTTCTTCAACGGTTCAGTACTGAATGCTTTGAGAAGTTCGTATGTGAGGAGTTCATTACCGCAGTACGATTCGAGATTTTCAGTTCATTCAGTTTATCATGTTTGGCCAAAGAACAATGCACACATATTTGATTTGAAATCGCTGGACTTACCGAAGGAAATATGCAGTCACACAACAGAGATTCAAAGCAAAGTGTCTGGTTACGCTTCCACGGGCTCGTCATGTCAAGACAGTTTTTATCTCGGCAATTGTGGGGAGGCCACTTTGTACTAAAATTTCTTTCTTTGCGCTGTTGGAAATGAACAAGTCATACTTGTTACGGGCACAACAGAGAACCGTCTAACAGGAATCACACCCCTTTGTTAAAGCACTTCAAAACCACCCGTTAATTTCATCGTATCCGTGAGAACGCAAAGCATCAGCACTCAAACTACCTGACCGATATTAACCAAACTTGATATCGTAGGTAAAAATATAGTTTTCTCTGCGCGTAATTAAAAAAAGTCACCCAAAGAAGATGTGTGGGAGAGTGGAGGTATAGCTCCACCGTTCTTGACCTCGGCACTAGATGGAGGTGAATGGTCAAATTCACGCCCCCACCGCTTTACCCCCAGGATAAGAGCTCCCAGTGTCCATTGTGTAGGAGGCTGGGCCGGCCCCAGAGCCGATCTGAACGCTCTGGAAAAGAAAGATATCTCTTGCTGGTGCCGGTGGTCGAACCCCGAGTCCTGGAATCCCGCAGCTTTTGATACGGTAAATATAAACAAAATATGGTCAAGATATTTTCAATATGGCAGAGTTCGCTTAATGTAATGGTCACATCACATAAAGACATAAGTCAATGTCGGTTGAATGGCGACTTACACGAGCACTACCGCCCGTACGGTTCATATGAAGGTCACATCAGTTACGGGCCTGAATATATGTTAGGATTATCATGTGAGAAGGAAAAATTTATTAAATAAAAGTTATGGGGCTGTAGAAGATGTGCGTTTTGCCTTAAACAGTTTGCAGAAAGCCCCCAGTGCCATGCGCAGTAATTTGGTGCCATCGGAAGCGTACTCCAGCCGTTCGGTAACGCTCTGAACCTGATATCCCCTGTGTTTACACCGCTCCTGAATAACAAACGGACGTCTTGCCCTTCTGCTGTCCTCTTCACACCTATATATGTATGTGTGTGTGTGTGTCCATATTTATTACATATATACAAATGTGAGTTATACCTTCTGGGATATAACGCCATGTAATCCGCTGAAAAGTCAACCGACGTTTCGGAGGAACATGTCGCTTACATGTCTTCAGTGTCGGCGCCATATATTCCTCTGAAACGTCAGTTGAATTTAACAGACTAAAAAGGTAAAGCTGTCCCTGTGCGTAAATAATTAAGCACTACGGCATGAAGGCGTATGGGGAGTGGATGTATAGATCCACATTTTCTAGACTTCGGCATTAGTTGGAGGTAATTGGTCAGCTTCACGCCTCTGCCGCTTTACCCCCGGCGAAAGAGCCCCCGATACCCTTTCGGTAGGAGGTTGGGTGGACCCCAGAGCCGGTCTGGACGCTGTGGAGAAAATTATTGATACTACCGCGACTCGAACTCCGACCCCTCGGGTCGTCCAGTCCGTAGCCAGTCGCGATCCCGACCACGCTATCGAATTTAACGGACTACACGGTGTTACTTCGCAGAAGGTAAACGCTTCATAACCACCGGTGTGACAGCCTCATATATTTGCGTTCATGAAAGAAACTAGTGAAAATGGAGCTGAAACTTGGACACTTAGGGCAGCAGATCAGAAACACGTGGAAAGCTTCGAAATGTGGTGTTGGAGAAGGATGGAGAAGATCATTTGGACCGATTATGTGAGAAATGAAGAAGTGTTAATTAGAGTCAGTGAGCAGAGGAATATCCTACACGTAATAAGAAAACGGAAGGCTAATTGGACTGGTCATATTTTACGCAGTAACTGCCTTCTAAAAGAAGGTTATTGAAGGAAAGACAGAGGGGCGGATAGAAGTGACCAGAAGACGAGGAAGAAGACGTAAATAGATGCTGGATGACATTGGGGACAGAAGAGGATACTGTCATTTGAAGGAGAAAGCTCTAGATCGCATTAAGTGGAGGAACTGTTTTGGAAGAGGCTGTGGACCTGTCGTCTGACAGATTACTGATGATGATATAAAGTGACGGGGCAGTGGATAGCGTATTTGGTTGAGGCACTATGCTATAAGCCGGAAGGTCACGGGTTCGTGTCCCGATGAGACACGAACCTTCCAGCTGCACTATGGCCTTGGGCTCGACTGAGCCTCTAACATAAACGTGTACCAGGAATCTTCCTGGGGTAAAGGACGGTCGGTGCGTAAGGCTGACCTCACCGCCATCTGTGAGCCTACTGTCTAGAGAAAATGTGGGAACCTCAACCCCGCACAAACCTTTGGGCCTCCACAGCCTGTTACAGGGATAGCTTTACTTTCACTTTTTTTTATATGAAGTGACGATAATGTACCCAAATGAGCCTTAAGGCGCGTCCACATTACTCGTGCTCGTGCATCAGAAGCTTACTGCTGCCGGAAAATCAGGATCTGGAGCTGATATCTGTTGTGAAGAAAGGCGAAGGCTTTGTATGCAAACCAGTTTGGGCGTTCACTTCGTCAGCTCCAGATCCTGATTTTCAGGCAGCAGTGAGCTTCTGACGCACGAGCACGAGTAATGTGGACGGGCCTTTAGAATTTCATTTGGCTCGTAGCTCTTCTGGAAGGGATACAAATACTAAACTTACTTAAAATCCATGCAATGAATGGCAAATAATTCGCAGCACAGAAACTGAGGACGAACACGAGGAACTAGCAGGCGTTTATGTATCGTGACAGAAAAGCCAGTCGGAACATGGCCATACACGCGTAGGCCCGACGGACGAAACATTTTAACCAAAATGGAGGCTATTGAATTTTGTGTAATCATAATCAAGAGCACATTGTTCTTTGTTTCACCCACTCGCCAAGTTGAGGCACAGGATATGAGCGAGGACCTGAAACAAAGAAACAGAACAAAAACACACAAAAAACAAAAGACCTTCCATAAGAACAGCAACAAACACAATCTGAAAGTAACAAAATAAACATTACCTGTGTTGTTGGTATTCTAGTATTCTCTTCTGTTACACAGATCTTCATTTAAATGCACAGCTATTGATCCCAGACGCTGAGCGTCTTAATATCCCTGTCCCTGGAAGGCACACAAATGAGTGTATCACTAGTTCGCTGCGAGAGCCCATATTAAAATGGGCTACACAATCAAACCGAAAATGCACACATTTGTATGTCACCTGGTGCAAGTCAAAATCACAATTATCGGACCGGTTCTGAGTACTCGTCGACGGATAAACGAACGTAAAGAGCTTCTTTTGTTGAAGACAAAAATAATATTCATCGTGTATATATGATGCTCCATTAACATCGAAATCAGAAATCAGCAAAATTCCTCGCAAGGCTTTACAAAATACGCATAATAAGAACATTCATTCGTTCAAACACAAATTATTTATTACAGCAGTTTAGATTTCATTTACGTAAGATTCGTATTCAAACCTCAGCTCGGCCATTCTTAGCGACGCGTGAAATGTAGATGTTATAGATCTGCCTTCGATTCTCAACACGTGACAATGTACAGTGCTTGACGGCGTTACAGCACTGACCCACCTTGTTTGTCCCTGCATGATGACAAGTGATGGCTTCCCTCAATGCTGAAGCTGCAGGATTGTGCATTGGACTTACCTTATGCACACCCTCATGTTGAAAGTCATGTCTTGTCCAACACTGAAGCTGGAGCACATTTTATTGACTCACCTTACGGGTTTCATTGTTATATTTTATAAAGAGAATTCACAGCACAGTACAAACAAGTAAATATGAAATGACACGTTATATATATCAATACACATTTAAGATACTCTTATGGATTCAGTCACTTATCTTTCAACGTTGAAGTGAAAGACTGATCAAAACAAAATGCACTTTTGTTTCCTTGAATCTTTATCCATCCAATGCGAGTTATTCACAGGGTGAGTCTGTTAAAGTTCTTTTTACCTCTCTCCCTCTCGCATTGACTTCATTGTCGTGCCGACCTTACTCTGTCAAGCCACACCCTGTGGTATAAAAGACAAACACAAACACGCACAGCAAAATGCATGAAACTACCCACCTAACAGCGCATAAATCCTAAACGCACGCAGGCTAACCAGGGGGCACCTAACGGGAAGGGCAAAAACTTACAAATTATGAAAAAGAATACTACTTCCACAGAATTGTAGACTCGACCTTAACCTAAGCCCTGAGTCACAGCGGCTACCGCAGCAAATACAGAGTTCCCTGGCACGGTGCTATGTTATTACTCGTATCATGACCAGCCTGGGGCCTGACTGAACCATGATAAGACCGTGTCAATGCTATGGCGTACCTGATTTACTGCAAGTACCCATCCCATCCTCCAGCCTATAATGAGTATTTATTTAACGGCACTTCAAATAGCTCCGACTGCATAACACGGAATAATTAATTTGTGAATCCTGAGTTGAAGAGGACGCAGAGNAACTACCCACCTAACAGCGCATAAATCCTAAATTCACGCAGGCTAACCAGGAAACCTATCGGGGGCACCTAACGGGGAGGGCAAAAACTTACAAATTATGAAAAAGAATACTACTTCCACAGAATTGTAGACTCGACCTTAACCTAAGCCCTGAGTCACAGCGGCTACAGCAGCAAATACAGAGTTCCCTGACATGGTGCTATGTTATTATCATGAACATAGTTATCATGGCCGGACTGAACCATGATAAGACCGTGTCGATGCTGTGGCGTACCTGACTTACTGCAAGTACCCATCCCATCCTCCAGCTAATGAGTATTTATTTAACGACACTTCAAATAGCTCCGACTGCATAACACGGAATAATTAATTTGTGAATCCTGAGTTGAAGAGGACGCAGAGGAAATCTGTCGCGACCTGACTTGAGATACTGAGAGGTACTGAGGACAACACATCTTAGTCACACAATCTCAAGCAGGGTCTTCTAGAGAAATCCAGGTTAGCTCAGCATGCATATGAAGAAGGTCACAGGGTAAGCTGGGATGAAACTAGGATCTTGGAGGTTGAAAGCAACAGCAGATACATGAAATACAGAGAATCAGCTCATATGGCATGTTCATCCAATCCATCAGCCAACCCAGTTTGGATATTTCTCCCATATGGATTCCCCTCATCAATTAAGAGGTTAACAAATCAAAAATGTAATTTTATGAATATTAGTGGTTCCACTACTCCTGCAAGTTTTCTTCCGGGGATTAGTCTGATTCCCGGAAGTCGCCATGGTGGCACGATTCTTTATCCATGCAGATTAGGCATGCATTATCCAGTTTTTACTTTCGTTTTTAACTGAATTCATGGAATATAACCCATACTTCTGTTNTTCGCCCTAAAGCAGAAGAAAAATCCCGGCTCCGAAACCTCGTGTTTTTTTTTTTTGTCTTTTATATACCAGACGATGGGTGAAGTCCAAAATAAGCCAAAAGAAGTACAGTATACACCATCGTCAGACTCCTTTCAAGTATTTTATTATTGTACTGTAGCAGATAATATTTGGACCGAAGAGAAATGAAGTTACAGGAGGTTGGAGAAATCTGCACACTGAGGAGCTTCATAACTTGTACTCTTCTCCAAGTATAGTGAGAGTGATCAAGTCTAGGAGGATGAGGTGGGCAGGGCATATAGCAAGAATGGGGGAGAAAAGGAATGCATATTGGTGGGAAAGCTAGAAGGAAGGAGACCACTGGGAAGACCAAGGCGTAAGTGGGTAGACAATATTAAAATGGATCTTAGAGAGATAAGATGGGATGGTATGGATTGGTTTGATCTGGCTCAGGATAGGGACTAGTGGAGGGCTCTTCTGAACGCGGTAATGAACCTTCGGGTCCCATAAAATTCTGGGTAATTCTTGAGTAGCTGCAGATTTGTCTTTTCCTCAAGAAGGGTGCAGCTCCATAAGTAAGTAAGTACGAAGTAAGCAAGCAAGTAGGCCGCACCAGAGCTCAAGCGGTTAGTCGCTGGCTTCCCACCGCGGCGGCCCGGGTTCGGTCCCAGGTCTGGTCAAGTGGGATTTGTGATGGACAAAGTGGCGCTGGGGCAGATTTTCTCCGAGTACTTCGGTTTCCCCTGCCAATCTTCATTCCTCCAGTTGCTCCACCATCACCCTCACCTATCATCTGGGGCTGGTACAACAGGCCAGAAGTGGCCGCACCCCAGTCCAGTCGGACTCCAGGAGACCATCGGAGCATACACTAGCAATAAAAAAAAAGTAAGTAAGTAAACATCCTGCTACACCGTTTTATCACTTGATATACAGTGTGCCTGTCACAGTGGCCTCGCAGCCTAAGGCATGAACCGTCTTCGCTCTCTCGAGCTCTGGAATCGTGGGTTCAAATCCCACTTTAGGCATGGATATCTGTGCGCGTTTATTCTGTGTTTGTGCTGTTGTATGTCTAAGTAGCGGCCTTGCGACGGGCTGATCCCCCGTTCGAGGAGTCCTACCGACTGTGTATGGATTAAGAAACTGCAAAAGAGGCCACCCCAAGGGCTGTAGAGCCACAGAGAGAGAGATATACAGTGAGTACAGAGACAGACTTCAGTGCAGTTCCTGATTCAGCCGCTCCTGTTTTGTGTCCTATTTGGACTACACATATCTGGGCACATTACTGCCTCACTATATACGAGCGTAAATACATATGTATACATAGGATCTATGTCTATATATCTCTTGTGGGTGCAGTCACATGCATCTAGACATATAGGCACACAAAATCAACAAGAAAGTACGCAACATTAAGAGGGCAGCTACAACACACGACCTTTCAATTTCTAATTTTTAACTTTTTGACTGTTTAACTTTTAAATACTTAAATTTTTAGTGCAACGAAAATGGTTAGTAGCATGCGTAATGCATGGTCAGTGGGCCCACAGTGAAACAGTTCACACCTGACGATGGTCTTCGTGAGATCGAAACATGTCGTGTTAAGTTGGACATGAAACTGTGACTGAACCAGGAAATGCGCGGAGAGCTGCGCTGAAGGCTGTGTTTGTGTACATATATCAAGTCTTATATTTCGATATAAAACGAAACATGACAGTGTTTGAATTCAGTAATGACAAACAAACAGCCAATTCCCTAAACAGTGACCCGCCGAACATGCCCCATTCCACACGGCATCGTGCCCCAGTTCCCGCGACGCCCTCATGACGTCCCGTGACCGTAGGACAGTGACTTGCTGCCTGCATCAGCAGACCGCATGAAACCTGAGCAGTGCTTCAACTTCGGCTGCGATAGCAAAAAAATACACGTATTACGACAGGGCAAGGCTCACCTACACAGCAACAGCACCTCTCCCTAACTAACAAGCTAAAAAATGAACAACAGCGAAGCTAAAACGGTAAAAATGTTGTCCCTGAGCTTAACAGATTAAGCACAGAGACATGAAGACGTATGGGAAATGGAGATAACAGCTCTACTCTTCCTAATCTCAGCATTAAATGCAGTTGTGTGTGGTCAGCTTCACGCTCGTGCCTCTTTACCCCAGGAAAAGAAAAACCCTGGCACCCAACGGATGGGAGGCGGGTAGACCCCCGCTGTGGAGTCTGGACGCTGTGGAGGAGAGAAAAATACTTCTCCCATCGGGCATGGAACCCCTGCAGTCCAGCCTGTCGCCCATCCCTGCGGCGACTGAAATATCCAGGGACTTATTAATAAAGCTTGAGAATACTTTTATCAGCACCATGCAATCTTATCTTGAACATCTTTAAATGTATTCTTATAAGGATAGCGCAGTCGGTATAGAGACTGGCTACGGACTGGGTGACCGAGGGGTCGGAGATCGAATCCCGGTAGGGTCAAGAATTTTCTCTTCTCCACGTTGCCCAGAACGGCTCTGGGATCCACCGAACCTCCTATCCAATGGCTACTGGGGGCTCTTTCCCCGGGGATAAAATGGCCGGGGCGTGAAGCTAACCACTCACCTCCAACTAGAGCCGAGGTAAAGAAAATGTGGATCTATACATCGACTCTCCCACACGCCTTCATGGATGTAGTGCCTGATTAGTTAAGCACAGGGACAACTTTACCTTACCAAAGTAGGTGTGTGTTTAAATGCCTACATAGACAACTTTAGGAACAAACGCCACTCGGATTAAGAAAGAAATTTAGTCGTGTAATTAAAAGGAACTGAAGTAAGTATTCGAACTACGTCACTATTTACGTCACACATTAACAGCCAACGCTACCCAGCTCATACGGAAATGCAATGGAAACTTTAATAATATGAATGTTTGCTTACACTCTATCAGGTGTGCCGGTTGTAGGAAAAGTTCATCTACGTGTTTGTTAAAATGATGTAACCCTAACAAGGGAAAGCATTCAAATTAAAAAAATTGTCTACGCAATTAAAAAACGATGACAGGCATGTGAACTACTTTCAGAAAGGGTTCCGCCAATTCTTCCGCAAACATGAAATAGTCACGAGTACCACACATATTAAGAGAAAAATATCGCCCGTAATATCGTTGGATTGCTCCAGTTAAGCTCGGAGTCAGGGAAAACGAAAATTTTCGAAGACAGAGAATGTTATATTTTTATAAATGTTAGATAGCGTTTTAACGCTTGTAAGCCATCATATTCATGCGCTGGCCACGCAGCCGGAATGAGCACGTTTTCTAAACTTAGAATTTAGTAATTCTGTTTGAAACAATTTGAACATATAATATGCTTATTAAAACAAATACATTCGCATAAATTTTGCTTTTATTTAGAGTATGAAATCTTTCTTCAGCTTGTTTGTAGTGAAATGCATGACGGGACATATACTGAGCATTCATTCCTGAACTAGGCTTGCAGCAACGATATGTGTTGGAGGTGGGGGTGAAAGCGCGCGGAAACGCGGCAATTGCTTGTCATTGGTTAATTTTGCTTTGCGACTTCACCTGACACAACCTGACAGTACAGTGGCGCACTGCACGCTCGCTTCATTAGATAACCTATATCATTAACAGCATTAAGGAACAACGTTTTGCTTTGAATATAAAAATAAGATACGCAACTGATTTGATATAAGGCGTATCCTTGAGTAATGCTGTGCTTAAGCATCAAATCATGATAGCGTATGGGGGGCATGACAGCAACATTTCACGCATCCTAGATCACGACACACAAGTTAAGAGGTCGGCTTCCGGCTCCGATAGCTTTACCTCGAGTGAAATGCTAAATTATTTGGCGAGTTCTGTCTTCTGGGATACAGTGCCCTGTACTAGTCCCTTGAAAGTCGACCGACGTTTCGGAAGAACATGTCTTCATCATGAAGACAGAAGAAAGTCAAGAAAGAAACCAAGCATGAAGCTGGTAGCAGGTAATGCCCAGCACGGCGTTATGTCCCAGAAGCTAAAACACTTCATAGTTACCGCCGTGAGTACCTCATATCCTACACATGTGTTCGTTTATTCATTCGATTAATGTATTTAGTTCTGTCTTGTTCCTGGTCTAGTTGTTTCTCACCTTCACACGATCGTATAATATCGACCGGCAGAATGACTGTGAGTGGTATATTTGACAGGATATAAGATTGTCATGGCCTATTTGAAGAACGGATACTGGCATTGAAACGAAGGTACTGAGGAGGACCATGATATTCTTGATCTTGATAGTTTGTCTGGCGACCAAGATTATAACTTGCGATCTCACGGATAGGCAGCAAGAAGGCCAGCCACTACAGGCAGTATGCGGTATACTGAACAGCAGCATTATCTGCCCACACCGGGGCATGAACCCCGGCAATTATGTCCCGGAGATCGATCTCATCCGACAGACGTCTGCGGTTTGACTCTCGATCAGGAGGCGTCTTACCCTGACAGGACTTGTCTCGTTATTTGCATCAGTTCCTGCAGGCAAATACCGTAATAATGCTTTAAAATAGGCCACGCCAACTTCATCATATTCCATGTCACAATTCTCAATCATGTTGACATTCTGCATTATATAACTTATTCAGTTAGGCAAGTGTCATTAAATAAATTAGAAGACACCTAGAAAGCCGAGCAAGTGTTTCTTGGTGTCACTGCGCCCCCGATAGGGGAGCAAGAAGTTTGTGCTGGGCGTCACCTGTCGCTGACCACGGGCAACTGGGGGTGAAATGTGAAGTTTATGTTAGAACAGCGGCTTATTTAACATAATTTAAAGGCGAATTAATTGAGAGAAACCTGGAATGAAAGTGTTTGATCACCTCAGGGAATAGAACACAAGTCCGGCAGTCTTCAAAATCTATGTGCCTTTGATGCTATTTAGTATTTTACTTTCATAAATTGAGAGGTCAGTCATTTTTCAAGAAGTTTCGACGCAGAGCTCTACTAATTGTCTCTTATATTCCAGCTACATTCCCATCCAGTCGCTTTTAAGTCCGATCATTTTCCTCGGTACTGTGTTTCCACACAATTGAAAATTCATTTTATTTCCTTAAAGTAGAAGCCATGTTTCAAAGCCACATCAAAAACTCGGAAATGTTACAATACAAATGTCAGTCTCTGGTGTATCCAAATTTCATACGGAAGAAGAAGATTTTAACTACACATTTTCAAATTTAGGGATGTCTGAACTGATTTTGATTGCAAGTAAAATATTTCTCACATTCCGCCACTGCAATAGTAGACAAGGATGACGTCACTTCGGACGAATCGAGATCAGCTCCCTTATGCACGACCTATCCCAGTCCGCCATTGGGTCGTTGTGCTCCGTTCGAAAAGGTGGGGTTGAAGTGGTACTCCGCAAGTTTTGAAGAATTTTGTGCTGTAGGTCAGTGTTCAGTACTGTAAGTTGAATTAATTAGACGTTCTTCACGTTCGTGTGTCTTTATATTAATTCGATTAAATTAAATATCGTTTAAATTCATGATAAAACCACTTTACAAAACTTTGCATCTTGAACGATGGGCCTTGGTATCTGCACTTACGTTGTGTGTTATCGTAATGAAGTGTTGGGCACTATAACGTTTACAGCAAATCCGTAAATTCTGCAGTCGTAGTTTCTACATAAATTGCAAATTATTAGATGCTTAATTCCGTTATTACTGTTCGCAATCTTCGTTAATTAGTATGGAACAATTGTTGTGAACTTAACAATTTTGGCGCTTTTTTTATAACGATACGAAAAATGAAAATGTTCTTATATTCTAAGCAAGTGACTTATTTATAAGTTCATAGTTGTTTGCTTGAATGCCTATACAGTTACTTAAAATGAATTAGTGACCATAAACTGTATAATTGTATAATTACAAGCTGCATAAAGTAAGCAGCATGACACATTCTTTGAAAGTGTGTGCAGACATTTTGGATTTTTGGGCGCCAGCGAAAATAATAAGATGAATCGAAATGATAATATTATACATTAATAATTATGATGTTTTGTAAACTTAGTACTCATTCAGTTATCAGATTTTATTACCACACAGTTTAAGGGATGTTGTTGACCAGAAACGTTATAATTAGTATTTATGACGTAAATTAATTAAATTAATGGCTTTCTTCCGACTTTGTAGCCATTTTCTTTTTCGTGTTAACACTAATATCCACGTATTTCAGCCGTCCTGTGCTAGCAGTGACGTAAGATTACAGTTACGTAATGACATTTAGATTGGTTTCCAATCAAAGAGTTTGAAATAAATACTTGTGAAGATACTTCAGTAATTATGAAAATACAGAAGAGAATTTTGTGTTCTAAGGTAACGGCTAGACTTAAATCTTTCATCAGCATTACTATAAACATAACTACAACAGCCAATGTTGTTAGACGTAACAAGCAGACAGTCAAATGCCCCGCTCACCCTGTTACTATGCGCTCAAAAGCTAGTCCTCTCGTCGAATTGCGGCCTTGTGCCTTTAGTGTATACTGATATTTCCGTGATTTTGTTCAGTTTGCACACACCTGGCTGGCCACGGTCGCTTTCTGTCCCACCTTTCCTCTTTTCCATCCAAAACCTATTTCCCTTAGAAGACGTAATTCAGTATACGGCAATGAAGCAAGATGTAATATCCATCTTAATGGAATTACTACTAATTATTCTGTAATTATAATTATTAGTAGAGTAAGTCGGTGCTAGGAAATTTGTTTGTTGTATAGGTCATAACGCCGGTCACGGTAGCCGAGCGGTCTGAGGCATGCACTGTCTTCGCTCGCTCGGAAGCCGGGATCGTGGGTTCGAATCCCACTCAGGGCTTGGATGTTTGTGTGCGTTTTTCTGTGTTTGTCTACAGGTAGAGGCCTTGCGACGAGCTGATCACTCGCCCAAGGAGTCCTACCGAATGTGTAAGAGTTTTATGGAGGTAGGCCTAGGCCCAAATTGGGGCTGTAGCGCCACAGGAAATAGGTCATAACAGTGGGAAAGGGGAGCATAAAAGTTAGTACCCATCTCAACAGAATTATTTCTAATTTCCATTTGGAGAGGGCAACAAGACTGACGCAGATTGTAGCCACGCTGTCTGATACATATGCGAGCTTTAGCTGTAGGAATGACTGATACCGTGCTTGTCAGTAACTAAACAACAGTAGAAATATTTAATTTAGAGTATTGCCATCATTCTTACTTGTCAGTTTGCACACGCTAAATAGGCCTAATATTTTCAATGATATTTAGACAGATATTCTATGTTTTCCTCAGTCATTCATGGATAGGAGCTTGAATAGGCCATGACAGTCTCCCTCCCTCATGTCTTCCCTTCATTGCACATATCTTTTTCACAATATCATAATTATATGTCCCAGAATTGGCCTCTTATGAGCATGTATATAAGCTTTTCAAGCCACATTATTTTCCTGGAGCTCGGTTCACTGCAACCAAAATGTGTGTATAATTCAAACTGCTTTCTTTCTGATACTTCCCTTCTTAAGAGAGTCACATCGAAAGAATTACAATTGTCAACTGTTCCAATTTACCGATGTCAGTTCTTATTTACACACGATACTTTCTTCTCACTAAATAAAAGCGAGTTAGTCTCAGACTGATATTAGACTGCTTTTGCAGTTGATTTAAGATTGTCAAATTTCTGATGTGAGTACTTCGACAAAATTAATTTCTTCAAGAACTTCAGTAAATTAGTACCTCAGATTGTTTACAAAGCTTTAAAACAAATGGTTTATATGATTTGCCAGTAGAGTAGCATCAGATTGTGTTGATGGATGCTACTGCTGATATTTGGCCCTTGACGGACAGACAGACAGACTACGATTAATGAATGCCTCCATCACTTACAGTATAGCTTGAAAATACTGTTGTTTGCCACCCAAGGTTTTTATGTCTTGACACCAACATTTATGTTACATTGTTTTTTACCTAGGAGAGGGTCAAGACTCTAAATAAATGTTACATAATCTTGGTATATACAAAGAGAAATGGATCAGAGTCAAATCTCTGCCTAATTATAACTATGATCCCAGTGTTTTAGCAATTAATTCTATAAATTGTACAGAAATTGTAGCCATATTATGACAATGTTTGAACTTTTCAAAAGTATTTAAAGCTATTAAATGGTTCTGGATGTTCCAATTAATGTTCTTCATGAAATGTTATCTTTTAGATAACAACACTAGTCATCAAAGCATCAAATATTACAATTGTATCAGATTTTGATACATAAATTATTTTATGGAAATTTCCACATATGATTGTACAGATTATCTATCCTTCTGTACTAGTAACACACTAGCGCACTAACAACTAACACTTTTCTCTCTTTCTTTCCTTATGCATGGCCAGCAAACACTAACTTAACTAATCACGATTTGTACGCTCATATGTGCCCTCAACCTTTCGGTTGTTTAGATTGATAAAACAAAACATTTCTTCAATTCCTTTTGTAAACAGTGCTTCAGATGCACTGATTATATCAATGTATTTGGATTTTCTAAGCTGCCACATAGTCAGAATTTTTAAAAAGCAAGTTTCATGCTTAAATTTTAAATAATTTGTAGCAAGAAATGTCATGATTATAATAATGGAAGGTGCAGGTTTTGTTAGGTATGACTGACAGCTTGAAAAATCACATTCCTCTAGGGGCATTCATTGTCATTGTAATGTTTCTTGTAATTCCCTTCAGTAAGGATTACAAATATTATGAGAGTAAATTTAATATCTGTGAACATAATATCCCAATAGGACATTCACTGTAAATCCCAGAATTCTTCTAATTTTCTGTTCAGCAAGAATTATGTGCTTGAGATGTCATCAGACGTTAATAAGCACAGCCTCTGTGTAAGGTGTTGTTCTCTGTTACCCTGGCATATTGTGTAATCTTCGTCAGCAAGAATTGAAGTATAACATTTCCTCCGCTATCAATGAAGACAGTCTCTGTATAGGGCACCATCTGTTATATCCTAATTTCCATCAGTAAGAATTACATAAACGATAAATATAAATTTTGTGCTGATGACTACTGCATTACTACAAGGTAGTAATGAGTTTCATCATGAGTTTATTTATCAAATATTGTCAACATACAGAATCCTCAAAATGAGTGTTTACTTTTTCTCCTCACAAGGCTCTCTCATCTGCCATCCAGTTGCTCATTCATATTTCTCTGACCTTCTGCCATGACTTTCATGCGTCATTCAATGTTACCCAGCTTCAGTAATTTATATGAAACACCCTCCTATAAAGTCTTCCACTATCTTTCATTATGATCTGATATTTTCAATAAAATATGCAATATTCCAGAACACCAATGTTCATCACTCACAGAAAAAGTTCTCACGCAGACCTTATGCTGAACCATTCTCATACGGTTCATACCTTCACTACCTATTACTCTAATATCTTTTTTATTATTATCATGCAGTCCATGTCTTCATATTACAAGTAGTCTTCTGTATTCAAATTTGTATATGCAATTATTTACCCAAGCCTCAACTGTCATGGCTTATTTTATATGAGGGGGACTTGGCAGAATGGCACATGTAATGACAAGAATATTGGGATAAGAATACATGGAAGTGTTGATACAGTAAGGCAAAATATGGAAGTTATGATGTGTAAGACGCTCCTGACACTATGTGACAGTTTTGGCAGTAACTGATAGGAAAGAGCATTACAGAATTATATAGAGTGGAAGCCAGGAGAGGAACAGTATACTGGAAAATAAGAGTTTAAGGAGACTGAAGGGGGTAGGAGGAACAATGAACAGGGGATTTGCCCCACATGTAACAAAGTAAGAACGAAGCCTCATATTAAAGTTGAGGGATGAGGTTTCAGACAAGACGTTTAGGAATATCGGTGCAGGAGTGAGTGTTAGGATGTGATCAGGATGCAGTAATAAAGTGCAGTGGCAGAAATTAGGAACATATGTGGTTAAATATAAGTAGAAGTGGGAGAGGATGATGAGGAAACAGGAGAGGGCAGAAATACATTAATATGACCTGTAATTAGTACAGGCAATAATAGACTACACATAAATATAATGTTAATGTATAAGAGATAGCTCTAAGCTGTAGGAATATCAACTTAAGCAGGATACCAGAATGAAGGAACAGGGAGTCAAACTCCGGCACTCCAAAGCGTAGACTGTACCAGACTTCATAATATATTCATCTAGTCAAAGGAAAGCAAAAATAATAGGTGAAGACTAGAAACAAATGAACTATGGTAACTGATATAGCAATGTTATATAATCTACAGATTAATGCTTTTTAAGGCACTTAGGATTATTAGTAGGGTAAAGAATGAATAGAGATAGGCCCTATTTAAGCCTCAATATGCATAGTGATTAGTATAGCTTTATATCTGTATATTTTAGAATATATAGTTTTATTTACAAATATATAGTAAGGAATCATCACTTACCATTATATACTTCCCCCCTAGAATTAGAGGTATGTATGTAATTAATTATGGCAGTATGGGAAGTGTGAATTCAGCAAATGCCAAATACAGTTAGTGGACACCAACCTAGCTATACCTGTTAAGTCTTCGAATATATATGATTAAGATTAATTTTAATATTATCCCCACACCTTCTCTCTCCTTGTCCCACCAACATGATGTGCACATCATGTTTACCTGTCCTATCCACATGGCCAGCCAGTCATAATTTTTATTTGTCTATGATATCTGTATTCATGAAAGCAAAGCAATATAGCTACAATCATGCACATTCATGTTTCTTTTTGTTGAGTGGGGGGGGGTTATATATAATTTTCCAGTACTTTAATATAGAAAGTTACTTATATACTCAATTGATGCACTGAGTCACTCAGCAACATGACAACATAACCTCTAAAATGTAGATGACTTTTTTCAAATAACATAAATTAACCTTAAGTTGCGAGTGCTAAAAACACGTCAGGTTTCCAGTAAATTATGAATGCTACCTGGGTAACTTCACCTATACCACAAGCAGAATAATTTTATAATTGTCAGGAAAATAATCATTGACATTCAGGTTAACAGCATGTGCTTCTCAAGTTTCACTTTTGTGTTATAAAATTTGGTTGTATGTTTATGGGAGTCAACATGAACTGGTTAATGGTGGACTTGTAAGACACTTTGCAGAGAGGTGCAGTGTTTACATTGTGAACGTCCTGATTGGTTGGCTGTGGAGTAGTAGTATCCTATTGTTAAGAAATACTGCCCAACCGATTCCAATATCATAACTTATTAACAAATTGCAGCTTCTGTGAAGAAAAGTGACACTCAAATAGCAGTACTACTGACACCTTCCATGAGGATTTAGCAGACACGCATTTGTGCAGTGATATAAGCCATTACATCATGGACTCACTCACGCTGCAGTGGCCCAGCAGACTCAATAGCATTCCTGATACCAAGTTTCAAGACGGGATTGCCAGTCCTACGTGTTTGTTTTCATGGGTTAGGATGAGGCGTTGTGCTGTGCTGTGTTGGGGTGTGTGTGTGTATGATCGCAACGACCCGCTGAGTATTCATTGATACAGTGATGTGCCATATCCATCAATTTTGTCAACGGCTGCAACGTTCCGGAGGAAACAGCAGTGGCCATCCAGAGCAGACTTCGAAGCACGGACCCTGGCAAGAGGAGCTCCGCGCAAAATGTATAGTTAAAACCAAAACAGTGTCGGCTGAACCATTAGAGATCGAGGACCCATCCACAGGACCACAGGAGGATGGGATGCAGTAAATCAGGTACGCCATAGCATCGACACGGTCTTATCATGGTTCAGTCCGGCCCCAGGCTGGTCATGATACGAGTAATAACATAGCACCATGTCAGGGAACTCTGTATTTGCTGCAGTAGCCGCTGTGACTCAGGGCTTAGGTTAAGGTCGAGTCTACAACTCTGTGGAAGTAGTATTCTTTTTCATAATTTGTAAGTTTTTGCCCTCCCCGTTAGGTGCCCCCGATAGGTTTCCTGGTTAGCCTGCGTGAATTTAGGATTTATGCGCTGTTAGGTGGGTAGTTTCATGCATTTTTCTGTGCGTGTTTGTGTTTTTCTTTCATACCACAGGGTGTGGCTTGACAGAGTAAGGTCGGCACGACAATGAAGTCAATGCGAGAGGGAGAGAGGTAAAAGAACTTTAACAGACTCACCCTGTGAATAACTCGCATTGGATGGATAAAGATTCAAGGAAACAAAACTTCATTTTGTTTTGATCAGTCTTTCACTTCATTGTTGAGAGATAAGTGACTGAATCCATAAGAGTATCTTAAATATATATTGATATATATAAGGTGTCATTTCATATTTACTTGTTTGTACTGTGCTGTGAATTCTCTTTATAAAATATTATAGCAATGAAACGCATAAGGTGAGTCAATAAAATGTGCTCCAGCTTCAGTGTTGGACAAGACATGACTTTCAACATGAGGGTGTGCATAAGGTAAGTCCAATGCACAATCCTGCAGCTTCAGCATTGAGGGAAGCCATCACTTGTCATCATGCAGAGACAAACAAGGTGGGTCAGTGCTGTAACGCCGTCAAGCACTGTACATTGTCACGTGTTGAGAATCGAAGGCAGATCTATAACATCTACATTTCACGCGTCGCTAAGAATGGCCGAGCTGAGGTTTGAATACGAATCTTACGTAAATGAAATCTAAACTGCTGTAATAAATAATTTGTATTTGAATGAATGAATGTTCTTATTATGAGTATTTTGTAAAGCCTTGGGAGGAATTTTGCTGATTTCTGATTTCGATGTTAATGGAGCATCATACATACACGATGAATATTATTTTTGTGTCCAACAAAAGAAGCTCTCTGCGTTTTCGTTTATCCATCGACGAGTACTCAGAACCGGTCCGATAATTGTGATTTTGACTTGCACCACGTGACATACAAATGTGTGTATTTTCGGTTTGATTGTGTAGCCCATTTTAATATGGGCCCTCGCAGCGAACAAGTGATACACTCATTTGTGTGCCTTCCAGGGACAGGGATATTAAGACACACAGTGTCTAGGATCAACAGTTGTGCATTTAAACGAAGATCTGTGAAACAGAAGAGAATACAAGAATACCAACAACACAGGTAATGTTTATTTTGTTACTTTCAGATTGTGTTTGTTGCTGTTCTTATGGAAGGTCTTTTGTTTTTTGTGTGTTTTTGTTCTGTTTTTTTTTTTGTTTCAGGTCTCCGCTCATATCCTGTGCCTCACCATGGCGAGCGGGTAAAACAAAGAATGGTGCTTGCCTAAATATTGAAATCATTGTTACATTAACTTGAAAGACCCCATTTTTGATTGAAGCACTTCATCCCTTAGGCCTGCTGTGTATAATATTGTATTTTAGCATCCTGCTACACTATTTTATCACTTGATATAAATGCAGTGTGTACAGAGACGGGCTTCAGCACAGCTCAGTGTGTCATTCCTGGTTCAACAGCTCTTGTTTTGTGTCCTCCTTAGATGTCATATATTTATATACATTACTGCCTCACTATATATGAACGTAAATACATTTGTGTATATAGAATTTGAGGTTGCCTGTACATGTGGTAGCTTCTCTTGTGTGTGCAGCCACACATACCAAGGCATATACAGGGAACCACAATCAACAAAGAAGTACATAATATTAAGAAGGCAGCCACAACACATGAGCGTTTAATTTCTAACTTCCAATTTTTAAATTTTTGATTGTTTAATTTTTAATTTTTTAAATTCTGAGCACAACAGAAATAGTTAGTCATTTGTGTAGTTCGTGGTCAGAGTGCCCATGTGCAGAAACACACACCTGACGATGGTCCTCATGAGATCATAGCATGTCATGTAAGTAGGATGTAAACTGGGCATGTTGAAACTGTAACCGCAAGGAGAACTGCACTAAAGCCTGTGTTTGTGTGCGTAGTATATCTACAGGTATATAGTTATCCTTCAGCTGCTCTTTGCATGATTTAGTCTTGTTCTGTAACCTCTTACTTTCGTCATGTTTGTCTTCCGGTCATTTTCTCCAGTTTGAACTGTTTGCCATTGATTTTGTATGTTTTAATTAAATTTGGACTTTCTACCCTTTCCTCAATTCCATGCACAAAATTTAATTTTAGACCACATTTGGGTACATAAGCCACTGCTTTATATAAGAATGTAAGTGTGTTTATGCACAGAAACATGTGTGTGTATGCGCACACCAATATCTTTGCTTGTGTGGGAGAGATATACTGGAAAACTATTTTTCAGAGTAATAATACAAATGTCCATTTCATTTATGCATGACATCTGTCTGCTCTCTTGGTATATACAATGTCTTTGTAAATTACTAGACATGAGGTTTACAGCAGAAGGAGATGGTTGTGTGTGACTTAACACAAACTGAAATGAATGAAATTTAGTTGCATAATGTGTCATGTGTCAATTTTAATCAAAATATGTCTCGGTATAAAAAAAGCTAGCATAGAAGTAATTTATGTCTGTAAGTAATGTAACCATTAGAATGAACAAAATTACTCTAAAATGAAACAAACTCTCCTGATAAGGTTTTTTGTAGGTCTGTCATACCAAGTTTGACTCAGGTACTTCATTTACTGATGTATGCAGATGGACATGATGATACTAACAGGTAGTTTTGAAAATTTCCAAACCAGAGATGTGATTCTCTTTTGAAGATATAGTGTGTCAGGTGTTAATTGCCATCAATATAGAAAACAATGATTTTGACAGTGTATGGCCAAGATTTTTCAGTACTATAACATTGTGTACTAGTGAAAATATAACCATTTACTTTCTTTTAAATTACTGCTGTCTGACCACATATGCGCGTGGGCGAACTCAGCAATTTGAAAGTACATATCCTATATGGCAATGCACCATTCTTTGGGGAAACAGGATAAACTTAACTGAAGTGATGATTTGAAATTGTCTTGTGGTAACGAAATTCTTCATCCACCAACTTCTCTGGATGTTCAGGATTTAACTGTTCATGAAGTTCTCAGTTACAGATGTCAGTATCTCCTTGATCATAAAGAAATTCCATTATTCCAAACTGAACTAGTCATAACTGAGTTTTGTTCAAAAATATTATATGAGCAGTACTGACAAATTTCTGGCCTTGCATCGACATGGCAGGTACCTTCAAACCAAATCTTTGGGAAGTAGGGTATCAGGTTCTGTTTATACAGTACAACTTTTGTAGCAGTTAAGGTATAAACTTCATTTGATATTATGTTTAACTAGGCATCACAACATGGACTGAGGGTGTTTGAGAACAGGGTGCTGAGGAGAATATTTGGACTGAAGAGAGATGAAGTGACAGAAGGTTGGAGAAAACTACATAATGAGGAGCTTCATAACTTGTACTCTTTGCCAAGTGTAATTAGAATGATCATGTCTATAAGGATGAGTTGAGCAGGGCATGTAGCACGAATTGGAGAGACGAGGAATGCTTATAGGATATTGTAACCGTCCAAACCTTTTAATACTCTTTAATGGACGCATGTTCCTTTTCAATCATTTCAATAGAGTGACTGATTTATAAAGGGAGACCCACCCATTAAGAAGTTGACATGATTTTAGACAGGAACAACTTATTTTGTTACCTGGACCTTGGGTGACCGCTAGAGGGTCGAGGCAATTATGAAAAGGATATGTTTGTTGTCTGCCCTAAACTAAGACATAAGTGCTTTCACATGTAGGGTCCAGGGTTCAATATCTTTGGATCTCTTCATTCTGAAAGTTAGTAATGTGATTGTCTTGTACTGATGGTATCATGAATTGGCAGTTAAATTCAGCCATTAGAGACTATTCTTGTCTGGGAGAAATGCCGTCGGTTCAAATCCTATACGGTAAGAATGACGCTCCCGGAGATAGAGTGAGCAGGGGCACTTGGCGTTCAGAATTCATCAGAGACAGACGTATCGGACTTGGCACTTAGAATTCAACAGAGGCAGACGTCATTTACCTGCTCTCTCCAAGTTTATCTAAATTTAACAGTATTTATTTGGCTCGATTGATCTTTGGCACATTACTCCCTACTCGCCGATAAAGTTATAGTTTGATTCTGAATTAAACAATATTGTGATTAAGCAGAAAATAGAGTATTTATTTGTATCAGTGGACTAGTTTTAAATGTGCAGTCTCCGCGTTGCCCCAGTTATTACCGTGGCACAACCCTGAGAAGAGTCAAAGTGTTCTACCGAAGCGGGCAAACAAATAAATAAACATAAAGATAGATAGGCAACGGTCACGAGAAGTGGCGAACAGCGGTTGCGAGAAGTGTTCAGGCCGTGTGCGGTTGTAATTGGTGGGAATGCCAGAAGGAAAGAGAACATGGGGAAGGCCATGGTGTAGGTGGGTGGATAATATTAATATGGATTNCATGTTCCTTTTCAATCATTTCAATAGAGTGACTGATTTATAAAGGGAGACCCACCCATTAAGAAGTTGACATGATNCTCAGGATAGGGACCAGTAGAGAGCTCTTGTGAACACGGGTTCCATAAAATGCTTGGAAATCCTTGGGTAGCTGCAGAATTAGTGGATCCTCCAGAAGGACTCAGCTCCATGAGTCAGTAAGTAAGTAAGGCAACAAAACATGAACTTATATAGAAAGCTGAAGATATAACTACAGACTCTTAAGCCGAGCAGCAGATGGAGGGAAGTCAGCTTTACTCTCTGGCCACGTAACCCCTAGAAAAGAACCACTGGGTGAACTCATGTGGTTCATGGGGAGAAGACAGAATTCTCTGCTTTAGCTAGGAATCAAGCCCTCATTCCTAGTCATCCACCTCACAGGCTAGTCTCTATAAGTCAACTGATCCAGCTCCTCATTATGTGAAATGAAAGTCTTATTCAGAATGCAGCTCTCCGTCATCATAACAAAATGTAGCAGTACTATCAGGAATGTACTGTACACAGCAGCGACACAAGACATGATGAATTGTGCATGTCAGTGCTTGTAGCTACATGTCTGTAGGAAAGCTCGTACATATCCACCAGTCTACATGAGATCACTCTTCTACTCTGAAGATGGAGGCAGCATGTTTCTAGGAAAGCTGGTACATATCCACCTGTCTACATGAGATCACTCTTCCTCCCTGAAGATGGAGGCAGCATTTTCTCCAGATATTTATTGGCTTTCCACCTGCCTACATTGCATTAGTCTTCTACCCTGAAGATGGAGGCAGGCGTGTGTCAAGAAATTGGTACCATATGGCAAAGTGTGCATTCTGAGATAAAATATTAATTTCGTGTAAGAGGTAAAGTTGGCCCTGCGCTTAACTAATTAAGCGCTACGTCATGAAGGCGTATGGGGGAGTGGATGTATAGATCCACATTTTCTTGACCTCGGCACTAGCTGGAGGTGAGTGGTCATCTTCACGCCCCTGCCGCTTTACCCCCATGGAAAGAGCCCCCGATACGCTTTGGATACGAGGCTCGGTGGGCTCCAGAGCCGATCTGCACGATATGGAGAAGAGAAAATTCTGACCCTACCGGGACTCGAACTCCGACCCCTCGGTTGTTCAGCCCATAGCCAGTCGCTATACCGACTATGCTACCCCAGCTGACATTACTTTTGTGTAGGTAATTAAATTGAGAAAATGACTGTTTGAAGAACACTGTCCTTTGGGATGTGACAAATTGTTGTGCAGTAGAAATTCAGTGACTTCAGAAGAACATACTGCCTCCATCTTCAGGGTTGAAGAGTTCAGCCAAGCAAAAAAGAAACAAGATCAGCTCAGCTCTGCTTCCTGATTTCTTGACTTATTCTTCAACCCTGAGTATGGGGTCAGTAAAGCGGCCTCCGTAGTCTAGGGGTAACGTTCCCACCTCATGACTCAAGGTACGCGGGTTCAAACCCGGCGGAGGTCGTGGAATTTTTAAGGGCGGAAAAATTCAGGGAACAAGTCCTCCGGGAGGGACTTTAAGCCGCGGGTCCCGTGTCGTTGATTTACGGCACGTAAAAGATCCTCGTGTCTAGGCAAGTTTCGCGCCCAAGTAGTTTCCAATGCCTCTGGTAGATGGGGGAAGCATCGGGTACCGAGGGCCGACCTCGTTGGCTGAATGGGGCCGATAGCACGCACCAGTANTGGGTCCCGTGTCGTAGATTTACGGCACGTAAAAGATTCCTCATGTCTCTAGGAGACCTCTGAGCAAAATTAGGCAAAAAGTTTCCCGCCCAAGTAGTTTCCAATGCCTCTGGTAGATGGGGGACGTACAGGGGACTATTAGTCGCGGTGCATGGGGAAACCCACCCCCTCCAATAATAATAATAATAATAATAATAAATGGGGTCAGCATGACCCTCTGAAATGTCACTAACTTACACCTCATCATAGTTGCCGCTGTGAATCAAGTATGGACGGTACGAGAAAAGAATATGTTCTAATTGGTTCTCTATGTATCAGCACTTGTAATTGTAGGAGACACTTGTAACAAGCCATCTCTTTTAAGTCTTTACTGCTTTGTAATCAAAGTGTGGACAATTAGAACCAGAGAATCAACGATTCATTTGACTTTCACAGACACACCTAATGCATAAAATGAATAATTTTCCTTTCAGTTTCCTGTTTCATATCACAGACCTAACAGAGGAGACCTTGAGATATTATTAAATTTATTCTGCTCTCTTACCAGTACATACAGCAAGCATGGCTGTTAAAGTGATGTGGATATACCACTGCAGTTTTGGGGGTGCAATTCAAGCCTTCATTCCCAGTCCTCTCTATAAACCTTCAGCTGCTGTACTGTGTGTTATGGACAAAGTAAGGTAAAAGAATATGAAATTGTCCCTGTGCTTAACTAAGCACTACGCCATGAAGGCATATAGGGCAGTGGATGTATAGATCCACAGTTTCTTGACCTGAGAAATAACTGGAGCTGAAATATAGTGAGTGACAAATAGGGTACTTCTGCCTCTTGTATCTTAAAAATTTGAAGTTGATGAGATTTAACTCGTGTGTATCAGTTTCCAAACTCTGTTCACAAAGTGCATCAAATTCTGTTAACCGGATGTAAGTAAAACAGTGTAGTGGAATGTAAATTTCTTGGACCTTGCCCAGTATACGATAACCGATCCAGTTTCCAACTTCTGTGCAGTCTGAAGACTTTCTGTCACTCTTTTGTTTCCTACAGATGAATTCATTTCTCTTTTTCACGAAGATAACCAGAATAACTTTCAGTGACACAGGTTCACATCTGCACACCAGTGTGAGTGTGTGTGTGTTTCTTTTGGGGTTGGGGAACTATACATCTGCCTCCCCTAGAATTTTGGAAAAATACAAATTTAGGAAAATACATATGTTAATTTCTAACATTAAAAAAATTCTTCTGTCCTGTATTCTGTAAGGTAGTCACTAAGACAAGTCTTACACGGCGTAAACGTATGTTGCTGCCCCCAAACTCCTGGCTGTCTCTTCTCTGAGATGTTTAAAAGCTCTTTCGGCAGTCTCTCAACGTTACTGTTAGTGAAGAGCTTTAGTAAAACAGTACTTCAAGTTACTGCTATTTATGGCCGCGCCATAGCTCAAGCGGGTAGTCGCTGGCTTCCCACCGCAGCGGCCCGGGTTCGATCCCGGGTCTGGTCAAGTGGAATTTGTGGTGGACAAAGTGGCACTGGGGCGGGATTTCTCCTAGTACTTCGGTTTCCCCTGCCAATCTTCATTCCACAAAATTCTCTATCATCATAATCACCCGGGGCAGGTACAATAGGCCAATCAATGGCCGCCGTGCCGAGTGGACCCAGCTGGACTCCACCCCCCACTAAGCGAATATATAAAAATAATACTGATATTTAATTTCATATTTTTAAGTTAAAATGTACAAACTAGGACAAGGACCTGGATAGCTCAGTCAGTATTGTGACTAGGCTACAGGCTGGAAGGTCCAAGAATTGGGTTTGATTCCTGGTAGAAGCATCCACACTACCCCATCTCAATCTGATGGGTACGTCCTCCCTGGATATAGCAGCTGGGCCTATTTGCATCTTCTCACGCTGGTTCTTCGCTTGCGTATTTTCTCCTTTTTTCTTCTACCCTGAAGATGGAGGCGATACGTTCCTCCGAACCGTCGGTTAACACAATATCTACACGGCTCCATATCCCAGAAGACTGCTTTCTTCATAGTCACGGCCGTAAAAAGAAACTCAAATCTTACGTAATAATGCAGCTTTGAAGAAACTGTCAAGTTTTGTCTGAACAGACAAGTGACTCATCTGCCTCCCTAAATATCATGTGTCTTTTAAAGTATGTACTCAACGGTGAACAGCATTTTTCATATTCCGATCCGGATTATCCGACATCCAGATTAACTGTAATCGGATTAGCGAGGATTAGATGTTTTTTTTTTCAGATATGGCCTCGCCGTTTCTTGAGGCAGGACCAAGTGGTACTCTTATAATGCGGTAACAAATTCAAACCACGAGCTTAACGTGTATCTCGTCCTTCGATGTCATTATGGGATCTCACTTATCAGCTGATAGACATGCTTCATTGCGTGAGGTCAGTACAGTACCTACAGAAGTGTAGGAGAAAAACCTAGAATGAAATAATATTATATTAATATTGTCGCGTGTTGTGTATATGTTACGCGACAAATAACTTCACGCCGTATTTGATATAGCGAATTTATTGCACATTCGCTCTTACACTCACACAATTTACAATCTCACAATTACTGCCCTCGGCAGTATCACAAATTATCACATCAAATCCTCTAACCACGCGTTCGCGAATGCTGCTATATTTCAACTGCCTTCGGCGGCTGCTACATTTTAACTGTCTTCTTAGTCAAAGTCAAAGTCACATTGCGACTGACGTTCAGTCAGTCAGTAAGTCTTGGTGTCGAGCCCCATTTGGGGCTCATGACCGGATCTTAATTATTACCGTTTGACAGTTGCGGTCTTGTTTCTGTGAGGCGCCCTCTCTGATGAGAGGATGGGTCTGTCTTTTGTATATGCTTCTGGCCCTTGCCAGCGCAGTCTTACTCGGGTCCGAGTCCCTTGGGACTCGCGACCATATTTTACTGTCTTAGATTTCAGGCTTCCCTTTTCGTCGCCTCCTACGACTCGCAGGGTCACGGTTGAGGTAGGCAGTGTGGTTCTCTTATAAACCCTCAGTCAGACAACGGAAAACGCCTCGCTTCCTTGTTGCCTAGTCGCTGTGTTTACAGGTGTTGCTGGGCAACACTGTCGGGAGTCGTTTACCGCTGCATAGCAACCACGGCATCCCCCCTACGTCACCGTGGGGGAGGGAGGCGGAATGTTGACTGGCCTGTTACCGTAGCAGCGACAGCGCGCCGATGTTGTTACTTCGCCGCTGGCGGGGGAGGGGATGTCCTCCATAGCGCAATACGTCACAATATTATCATGGAAAACAAACAGATTCCATAGCTTGAGTCCGCAATCGAACTGTACCGACCGAGCGAACGCCTCTTATAGGCGAAGTTAGTGCCAACTTTAGCTGATAGAGGGTGTCGCGTAGTCAGCGCAACGAATCTCCACAGCCGTTAATTTCGGTTTTCTAGACCGGAGCCGCTATTTTCTTGAAATAGCTCCTCAATTAACCTCACGAGGCTGAGTGGACCCCGTTCCAGACCCACTACTACTCAGAAAATCTAGTAACGCAGAGAATCGAACCCAGGACATCTGGATCTGTAGCCAGGAACTCTGACCACTAGACCACGGAGGCGTTCAACATGGATCATACAGAAATATGCTAGAATTTGGAATGGATTCAGATGGCTCAGTATAGCGTCCAGCGGCAAGCTGTTATGAATAATGTTTCATAAAAAAGGCAGGGTAAATACTGACCACTCGAACGACTGTTAGCTTACCAAGAAGAACTCCGTTCCGTCGAGTTGGATATATCTGTGATTACAGTTTATCTGCAGGAAAGTTTCGTGACACGGAACTGAGCCCCATGAAGGGCCCACTATGTGTCCGGATTATTCTTAGAATAAAATAAACCGGGCCGAAATATAGGAATTGATTATTTATTATGACAATTTTATGGACATGTCCAAAATGTACTGATGTCTGGTAAGCCGAGTTCCAAGTAGCCAAAGATGAATTAAGATTAGTTTTGTCTCGTCACACCTGAAACCTGTCCTTCGAAGAGAAAGCGACATTAGGTGCAACTCTACAAAGCATTGCTGACGAGTGTCAGCTTTGCCACAAAGTAAACGTTTCATTTTGTCTATACAGCGTGTGAAAATGTGCCGTATGATTCCCACAATAAACAGAGGTTATTTCCTTAAACTGCATTAACCGGTTGGGCTCTGTAGCGGAGACGTGATGTGTTTCGTGTGAGGTACGGACTGAACTCTGCATTCTGCCCACACAGTGTATTTGTGTGTTCCTTACGGTTCTCACAATAAACAACTATTGTTTCCCTAAACAGCAGTAACCGGTTGGGCTTTGTACCGGAGACGTAATGTGTTTCGTATGAGGTACGGACTGAGCTCTGCATTCTGCCCACTCAGTGTATTTATGTGCTCCGTATGGTTCTCACAATAAACAGTTATTATTTCCCTAAACAACATTAACCGACTGGTCTTAGAGTTTTCTCTGAGGGAGGAACTGAATCCATTATAATTATTCTGACGTGCTGCCTGAAAGCCGACTATAGGACATCCATCGCTTCGCAACGGACATTGAGAAACTAGAGAAACCTAGGAAACTGCCTACTCAACAGAGGAAGAATTTTTTATTTCCCGCGGCAACAGACATTCCGGCTAACAGCGAAACAGAACCCTTCGACAAGGTGGCCTCTATTTCGTCCGAACATAGGATATAAGCGAAGAAGAATTCATTGCACCAAGTCAGTTCGTGTCAAACTAGAGCAGGAGTCAGTCCAGCTTCGAAGAAGGAAGAGCCAAGAACAGCGGTGCAGAAGTGTGTAATAGTTGAAGAGGAAACCTCTGAAGGCTTTATAAGTCAGAGTGATTATAATAGTAAGTACAAAAAGTGATTGTCCAATAAATATATTCGTCCAGATCCGACATCCACACAATTTCTTATCGCGTTGCCTAGGAAACACGTAACAGTATTGTCACGAGTAGGGTGGTACGCGTGACGGAAATGACGGGTTCTAGTTCGGATGATTGAATTTATTAGTACCTTGGTTACAATATCTCTTAATCACATTTAAATACAGCGCTGTCGCTGATTTACAGACACACTGATCCTCTCCTGGTACCACAACTAAAACGCAGGAACTGTAACAGTCTCACAAAGTCACACGCTCCAAGTATTACCACTGCACTATAGCACACATAAAGCCCTCAAATCGCACTTAAAGTCCTCACATGTCGACGAACTTTCCGTGACTCTCTTCTACCGAGAACCCAGAACTCAGAACTGAATCGTAGCGCCATTTGTTTTTAAAATAATTCCTTTGCATGGACCCCACAGAAAGCACAGCGTGTATTGTTGAAACGTGTTGCCGAGAGAGAGAGAGAGACACTACATTGGGGGGGGGGG
>NW_019721013.1:170202-172696 GCF_002891405.2 Cryptotermes secundus | reverse complement strand
CTTGTCGAATGCTCGTTCAATATCCAGGAATAAGGTTACTGTAGCTTTGTTATTGTTGAAACCGTGCGTAATGCGCTCCACATTCCTTAACAACGCATGTGTTGTGGAGTGACCTCTTTTAAAACCGTACTGGTCATTTCTGATAGCTTGCAGCTTCCTAAGTTCGAAGTTTAGTCTTTTTAGAATGATTTTCTCTAAAAGTTTACCTAAAGAATTTACATTGCATAGCAACGGTCGCAGCGCCGACCTTATAGAAAACATTCTTTCTATTGAGGTTTTTTACCGAGCCGTTGCTTAGCAACGCTCTGGTCATCCACGTTACAATATTATTCATACTAATTTCAGACTTATACAACCATGGGAAGCTATTCGTGTTGGACCCAGTATTGATGGCTCATGGCAGCTGTACTGACAACTCCAGCTGTCTCTCTTAGGCTTCAGAGGCTTAAAAGAGATCTGCTGTTCATGCAGCTATTCTTCTTTAGCAGCAGAAAAAGAGCCATATCCTTATTTAAAAGATTCTACCAGATTTGATCCTGTTTTCACATCTTTGGATTTCGCAACAGTATTTTTTTACAGAGCAAGGTGGTCAGCCCTTTGTCTAACACCCAACCTGTAAGGCCAGGTCCCTGTATTTAGTCTCCCAGTGACAGGGTGGCCCATTTATACCCCCAGGCACTGGGTTCACTTTTCGTCGCCTTCTGCGACTCTTTGGGTACTCGAACCCGCCACCACACGGCGACACACAGCTGATTAATCGTAGTATTTAGAAGAGGCGACAACTAACTCGTTACCTTTGAGACAAGGTCAGGGGTCACGCTTCACGCTTCACGGATCCCGTAGCGCGTACTCGCAACTTCAAAACGAACCGATACAGAGTTCCGCGAGAACTTCCACTGATGCACGGTGACGAGATGGAGACAAATAATTAACAGCCACGAAATGACGTAATGCGCCTAACTTCAGCAGCACACATTACACAACGAAACGCTGGGGCTGGCTCCTCCGGGCGACGTAGTGAGCGGTCTGCATGCAGTGTGAGCGGGTGGCCAGACCGGGCTTTGCAAATAAGATGGCTTAGAGCAAAACACAGGATTGAAGCAACTCAATTTCGTCACTTGAGCGCGTGCGCAACGTTCTGATTTGGCAACAGCGCCGACCATGGGTAACATCCATTGCTGTTCGAGTACCAGAAAACGAGCGAAGGTAACGAGAATGATTTAGAATAAGAAGTGTTTAAATTTGGGAGTTTAACCGTACACACGTGTTTACAGTGTCTCAGAGGTGTCGTCGGCTTTGTGTTTGTGTTCCACGCTATTGTTTACAGTTCATTTAACACATTTTGTATTTTGTCATCCGTGAATATTGTTATATCCTCGTGTGGTGACGTAATGAGCAGACGCTGCAAATTAATGTCGCGATAATGCTACGTGCTACGTTCCTCTAGTACATAATTTGTTTGTTCCACACGCTCCGCGCATGAGCTGAATGTCACCTCCAACCCAATGTGTGTAAGGGGCCCGAAACGCAGGTAAACAGCTACTAGCTTCTAGGACGTGACGCAGTATAGTCTGGTAGAAGTTTACCGAAGTTTCGGAAGAATGTATTGCAAGTAGCCCAAACAGGCAAACAGCGAGCTTCTAGCTGGAATTACTCGGCCAAACTGAAGATGGACACACTCCGTTCCTCGGAAACGTAGGCAAGCTTACATCAAAGCCCCATGTTTACTGCTCGTTTATTTGGTGGTTCCTTCCTTGCCTTATTCGTCGACCCTGAAGATGGAGGCATTGCATTCACCAGTAGACTTCTGCCAGACTACACGACGTCACATCTCCGTGAAAGTTGATATTTCCGAATTAATACCAGTTGCTCCGAAATTTAATTAAGTACGCAATCCAATTATTACTGGAAAGAGAATTTCACGAGTCCCCCTGTGGCGCAACAGTTTTGTGTGGCTTGCAAGAGCGTCATGTGATTAAGAGCTGTACCTCTGCCATTCGTGAAAATTCATGTATATTACCCCTTCAAAGCTTGTTCGTAAGTATGTGACTACATGCTCTAAAAAAAAAGCTCTGCATTCCTGCCCACAAAGTGTTCCGTATGATTCTCACAATAAAAGGAGATTATTTCGGTAAACAGCATTAACCGGTTGGGCTTTGTAGCGGAGACGTAATGTGTTTCCTGTGAGGTACGGACTGAACTCTGCATTCTGCCCACACAGTGTATTTATGTGTTCCCTATGGTTCTCACAATAAACAGCGATTGTTTCCCTAAACAGCATTAACCGGTTGGGCTTTGTAGCGAAGACGTGATATGTTTCCTGTGAGGTACGAATTTAATCTTTATATTGCGTATATCATCATCATCATCATCAGTAATCTGTCAAGACGACAGGTCCACAGTCTCTTCCAAAACAATTCCTCCACTTAATGCGATGTAGAGCTTTCTCCTTCAAATGACAGTATCCTCTTCTGTCCCCAGGTCATCCAGCATC
>NW_019721013.1:164929-169313 GCF_002891405.2 Cryptotermes secundus | reverse complement strand
TTAGGTAGCTCTCAAGTGTTGAGATAACGAGAACGCTCTGTCTGTAGCTGGCTAAACTAGCGACCCGCCAGCTGACAGACGCGGTTCACACGAGGGCGTGTACGGGAATGAAAAAACGGTCATAACTCCGTAACCGTGCAAAATCGGACACATGTTTATATGAACTGTTTTGATCACAAAGACCTAGAAAATCACCTCCTGCAGTTATGCCCTAAAGTCGTGAAACACCCTGTATGTACCAGATGGATGGACGGGCACTGCCTGGGAACCTTCAGAACGGGAATATTTTCCTCTCCCCACCCACTGTCTCTTCTTTTTCTCTCGCATTCTTTTCCCCCCTCCCCACAGGCTTCGAGGAGTTAATAGCAAAAGTTGAGGAAAGAACCCCAAATTTACCCATTTTACGACCCGAGTTATTACAGTATTTAAGTATGCTTGGACTTAATCACGTGTTATAATCCGCAACAAGAAGCTAGTAACTTAGTACGCGAGGCCGCGCCATAGCTCAAGCGGTTTGTCGCTGGCTTTCCACCGCGGCGGCCCTGGTTCGATCCCGGGTCTGGTCAAGTGGGATTTGTGGTGGACAAAGTGGCGCTGGGGCAGGTTTTCTCCCGAGTACTTCGGTTTCCCCTGCCAATCTTCATTCCACCAATTGCTCCACAATCACCCTCACCTATCATCTGGGGCTGGTACAGTAGGCCAGAAGTGGCCGCAGTACAAGGGACTTAGTCCCACCCCACTAGCAATAAAAAAAGCTTAGTGCGTGTCTAACGCCGTCTGGGAATTCTTCCCTCAGCCAACCGACCCGCCTACCGAAATATGCAGACTGTCTGCACTGTTCATCTGCTTCCCTATTCTCACTTGTTCTTCAATGAAAGCTCGGCTTCTCTGGCGAATGAGAAATTAGAATGGTGTTCGAAGGAAACGTTATTAACCTGCTCGAGGCACGATCCTGGGATTTTCCTGGGAGGACTGAGGAAAACCAGACAGCGTAGCCGATGTCTCGACCGAGATTCAAACGGAGCACCTCCCACGTAATGCAAGTCAGGAGTGGTACTCCGTTTCCGCGTGGTAGCCCCAGGCGTTGCTAGTGCCAGCCGATTCCCACTGCTGGAGTACCACCCCTTGTCCGCTGTCGGGACTGCTTATTTAGTACATCCGCAAGAACTCTCCTATCTGGAGCCAATTTCTTCCATCGGGAACCTGAGGACGCGCCAGGAATGTCTTGGTGACAGTAGACGGAACATGGGAGAGCTCAGAATTACCACAGACCTCTTGGACCGCGTAGGAGTAGATCGGAAGATAATATTAAAGTGGACAAAGGGTTTGGGTTTCATTCGTCAGGGCCGGGATAGGGCTGTTGATCAAGGGGTGGGGGATTGTTGTTGACGACGTAGGCGAACATTTAGGCTTCACGGAGTCCGTCAGCCACAAGTGGAATACTGGACGCTGTGGGCTCGAGTCCCGCTCTGTGCTCTAGGGATAAGCCGGCCGGAACCTGATGTTTGCCATTCGCCTCTGCCTTGTGCTGCAATTACGCCCTAGGGGACGTGTGGCCCTGTGTATTTTGGTACAGTGCGTGAACTGCCTTCACCGCAAACATTCGGATTGCAACACTTATCATGCTTAAGTTGCCAGGGGCACTGCTTTGTGTTCAGTGTCAAGTGCTGTTGGGTGCTCATGAAATCAAGGAGGATGAGACGGACTGGGCATGTTCATGAACTCAAGTTTAGCTCAAAGACCTAAAGAAAAGAATTCACTTGAAAGACCTAGACATACAGAGGAAAGGAAGGTAATATATTCTAAAGAAATAGGACGAAAATGAGCTCCCGAAGACTGTTGCTCGAATGCAGGTGGGAAGCAAACAAAGGCGCAGGCCGGAGCAAGACGAATTCTGTTGAAAATGTAAACAGCCAGGGAGGACGAATCTTGAGGCAGAAGAATAAGAAATAAAATACGAGATTCTGGATTGCAGTTCGTCTGGCTCAGGGTAGGATCAAGTGTCAGACTTTTATTTATTGAATTGTTTATTTAACGACGCTGTCAGTTACTCGCGCTGTATGATTGGAAGGCAGCGAGTTATGGAATTGGAGAGGATGTAGACAGAAGCAGTTGCAACCTGATTTAACGAATTACATTGATACTGAGGAAAATCTCGCACACCACAGGATAAATGCCGTCCTAGCCGAGATTCAAACCAAGCACCTCCCGATGGCAGGTAAAGAGTGGCTCCGTTCTAGCGAACTTCCTCGTTATGGCGGGCTCCTGTGAACGGTCCAATTCTGCCAAGTACAGGGAGGTTTGTTGACAAGTTGTGCGACTGTGCTGCCGGAAACAGTTAGTGTCGCAGTAGTAGGGACATCCTGATGGAAGCAGTGAAATAATCCAAACATCCCTCCCGGTTACTGGGCAAGTCTCGTGCAGCAGCGAATCCGCGATTGTGACGGCCACTAGGCGATAGTAGGGCAGCGCGGTTCCGCGACTGTGACGGCCACTAGGCGATAGTAGGGCAGCGCGGTTCCGCTGACGTCCGTGGCGAAGTGGCAGGAAACTAATTCTAAACAAAATGACGTTGGTTGTTACATGTCATAAACCTCTGCAGTAGGTACAGATGTCGCTGTGCGTGAAGCATCACCACGCCGTGAAGGCGTATGGAGGAGAGGAGGTATAGCTCCACCATTTCGTTACGGAATGTGTACTATGAAGGTGAATTGTCGGTGTCACTCCCCGCCCACTCCGTTGTTTGGGAAAGAGTCCCGACACTGGTTGGGTCAGAGAGCGGGACTAGACAGCGGGACGAGAACAGATGGGCTACAGAGCTCCGAGTCTCAAGGTCACTGTGTTGAGGGAGACAGACAAAAGGACAGCGGGTATCTGGAGGGACATATTAAGGTACTTCCACGTGTACCTTGATATGTCTCTTCCAAGCTGCTCTTAACATGACGAGCTCTGGGTTTGAGCGTGGCCTATAGTCCGCAAGCGAACTATACCGACCGAGCGACCGCCGCTTGGCCGCGAAGTTAATGCCAACTTTAGCGGATAGAGGGTGTCGCGTGGTCAGCGCAGCGGATCCCCACGGCCGTTAATCTCGGGTTTCTAGACCGGAGCCGCTATTTCCTTGAAAGAGCTCCTCAGTTATCCTCACGAGGCTGAGTGGACCCCGTTCCAGACCCACTACTTCTCAGAAAATCTGGTAGCGCCCAGAATCGAATCAGGGACCTCTGGATATGTAGCCAGGAACTCTCACCCCTAGACCACAGAGGCGGACTCATATCCGGTAATATGGTGTCAGAATAAAAATAACTGACTCCTTGGCACTGAGGCCGTCTTGACGAGTCGCCAGTCGCTCAGCTGACATAATAGTAATAATAGTCATCTTTGTGTTCATTATTTAACGACGCAGTCAACACGGCACGGGGGCTGGGTTAGCCACTACTTCGGTTTCCCCTGCCAAATCTCACTTGCGTCACATTCGTTAACAGTTTTATATCTGCCTCTGTATAGCGTCTGTGCTAAGTAACTCCATGGAGCTGAACCCAGTTGTGCAGCTACCCGAGAATTTCCCAAGATTTTATGGAACCCGAAGGTTACCTTGTTCACAAGAGCCATCAACTGGTCCATATCCGGAGCCGGTTCAATCCAGTCCTCACCACCCCATCCTATCTCTGTGAAATCCATTTTAATATTATCCGCCCACCTACGACTTGGGCTTCCTTCGCGTTCTACCATCAGTATCCTGTATGCATTCCTCGTCATCGGTCGTTCTACATGCCTTTTCAATCTCTTCCTCTTTGACTTGATCATTCTCATTATACTTGGAGAACAGTACAAGTTACGAAGTTCCTCATTACGCAGTTTTTTAGCGGAGATGCTGACAGCGTCGTTTAACAACCGAAGAAGGGAGGAGACCTAAATACTCGGAGACTACTGACCCTCATGCCACTTCGTTCACCACAAATTCCACACGACTTGACCTAAGATCGAACCCGGGCCGCCGCTGTCAGAAGCTGGTAACTAACCGCCTAAGTTACTGTATGGCCCAACAGTAATGTAGTGGCAGCAGTAGTAGCAGCGGCAACTACGCACTAGTTGGTTGATTGAAGAGACGGCCTCCTCATAACTAGGGACCGGATTTTAATGGAAATGCATATTTGTGTCTTTAACCAGAAAGTATGCTCGTTTGGATATATGTATGAATTACTTCATTTCTTAAATTTTGGACATGATTTGATGGTGTATATAAATGCATATTTTGCCTGTCTTATGAATAAGCATCATATTTTCGAAGATCTCTATTTATACTGCATATTTCCCTTTTAAAATATTTTAATATATTTTAATTTTCTGTTTTCAATTATGGTCATGTGTATACAATTTTTCTTTT
>NW_019721013.1:150288-163672 GCF_002891405.2 Cryptotermes secundus | reverse complement strand
ATTAGAGATAAGATTCAAGATAATTTTCTGTGGGTATCACTCGACGAAACACAAGATTGTGAGGGACGGTTTATTGCACCGTGTTGCAGAAACAATTCGTGCAAATTTTCCGCTTGTTGACAAGTTGGTGTCTTCTATGAATAAGGTATTTGTTAAAGCGCCATACAGAAAAGAAGCCTTCAAAGCAGTAGTACCGAGCGTTCCACATCCGCCAGAACCAATTTTAACGCGCTGGGGCACGTGGCTCTGTGCAGCGAGTTATTATACCGAACATTTAGAAACAGTTTCGAATGTCATGAATACATTTGATCCCAAAAGTGCAGCATCAGTTCAAATTGCCCAAGATGTACTAAAACGCGCAGAACTAGAAACTAATCTTTCCTATATCTGCTCACTTCTCTCATCTTCTATCCGCCATTTCCTCACTGGAGGCAAGCAATAGCAATACTACTTTGTATCAGTGGTTAAGTGTGTTCAAAACCACGGTTTCCAAATTGAATTCGGTTCCTGGAAGAGTTGGTGAAGTAGTAAAGGAAAAAGTACACATCATTCTTTAAAAAAATCAAGGATATGAACAAATTTTATGAAATTGAAGAAATTTTATCCTGTAAACGTACTGAACTGCCAAGTAAAAAATCACTAACAGTGGAGCAAATAGCGGCTTTTGTACATGCGCCCCTAAGTTCCTGTGAGATGGAAAGAAGTTGCTTTTTATTGCAAATGAACCATTCACTGATAACATAAAATGAACTTAAATATTGATTTGTTGGTCTTAAAATAATGTAAAATCAATTTTAATATTTGGTATAAATTTGTATGTGCATATTTTAGTGCATATTTCGGAAGTTTTTCATGCATAAATGCATACATATATAAGGGATTATAAGGGCATAAAAATCCGGTCCCTACACATAACTCAGGATGGCAGTTGCGAATATGTTGGGATAAGCAGTTGATGACAGTCGATAAGCGGAGGTCCTCTGGCTAGAGGGACGGGTGCATAACTGAGAACGTATCATCGTAAAGAATTGGCGTTAGGAAATGTAAAGCGTCCTCACTGGAAACCGCAAGAGAATCAGTGGAGACTGAGTGGGTCAGAGTACGTTGCACGGCAGCTCCGTGCAGCGCAAACATAGTAGACTGGTTGCAGTGTGCGGTAACCCGTTGAACTGCAGTGGTTACTACGTTCTGCCCACACAGTGTATTTGTGTGTTCCGTATGGTTCTCACAATAAACAGCGATTATTTCCCTAAACTGCATTAACCGGTTGGGCTTTGTAGTGGAGACGTAATGTGTTTCCTGTGAGGTACGAACTGAACCCTGCATTCTGCCCACACAGTGTATTTGTGTGTTCCGTATGGTTCTCACAATAAACAGCGATTATTTCCAAAACTGCATTAACCGGTTGGGTTTTGTAGCGGAGACGTAATGTGTTTCCTGTGAGGTACGAACTGAACCCTGCATTCTGCCCACACAGTGTATTTGTGTGTCCCATATGGTTCTCACAATAAACAGCGATTATTTCCAAAACTGCATTAACCGGTTGGGTTTTGTAGCGGAGACGTAATGTGTTTCCTGTGAGGTACGAACTGAACCCTGCATTCTGCCCACACAGTGTATTTGTGTGTCCCGTATGGTTCTCACAATAAACAGCGATTATTTCCAAAACTGCATTAACCGGTTGGGCTTTGTAGCGGAGACGTAATGTGTTTCCTGTGAGGTACGGACTGAACTCTGCATTCTGCCCACAGTGTATTTATGTGTTCAGTATGGTTCTCACAATAAACGGCGATTATTTCCGTAAACAGCATTAACCGGTTGGGCTCTGTAGCGGAGCAACCGCACAGACAGGGTCTAATGTTAGGGTTCGCATATTTAACCCGGACTGCTGGCTAGAAGTCAGTTTGCATCCGGAAGGTCCTGTGACCAGCCAGCTCGACCAAGGGTTTCCGTGGTTTCCTTCGGTACTAGAGCAAATGCTGAGTTGGTAGCCAAATTCCTCACATGCAGCCCTCCCAACGTTAACAAAAACAAACAAAAAAAAAGTCCGATCATATGCTGCTCTCCCTATATCAAAGGACAAGCGGGCACTGCGTGGGAACCTTCAAAATCGGAGATATAGTTTCTTACCCCTCCCCCTCCGGAAAGTTTGGATCCTGAAGGTCCTGTGACCAGCCAACTCGATCAAGGTTTTCCGTAGTTTTCCTCGGCCCTAGAGCAAATTCTGAGCTGGTGCATTGCACTCCATGCTTCACATGCAGTCCTCCCTATGGTAACCTCAAAATTTCGCCATAAAATTTATGTGTTCTGTATGGTTCTCACAATAAACAGCGATTGTTTCCTTCAACAGCATTAACCGGTTGGGCTTTGTAGCGGAGACGTAATGTGTTTCCTGTGAGGTACGGACTGAACTCTGCATTCTGCCCACAGTGTATTTATGTGTTCAGTATGGTTCTCACAATAAACGGCGATTATTTCCGTAAACAGCATTAACCGGTTGGGCTCTGTAGCGGAGCAACCGCACAGACAGGGTCTAATGTTAGGGTTCGCATATTTAACCCGGACTGCTGGCTAGAAGTCAGTTTGCATCCGGAAGGTCCTGTGACCAGCCAGCTCGACCAAGGGTTTCCGTGGTTTTCTTCGGTACTAGAGCAAATGCTGAGTTGGTAGCCAAATTCCTCACATGCAGCCCTCCCAACGTTAGCAAAAACAAACAAAAATCCAATCATATGCTCTATCTTTACCAGAAGGACAAGCGGGCACTGCCTAGGAACCTTCAAAATCGAAGATATAGTTTCTTCCCCCCCACCTCAATTTATGTGTTCCGTATGGTTCTCACAATAAACAGCGATTATTTCCCTAAACAGCATTAACCGGTTGGGCTTTGTAGTGGAGATGTAATGTGTTTCTTGTGCTGTAAAGGGCAGCTCATAATTAATTCATAAATTCTGAATTTCGCGCCCTCTATGTCAAGCGACTACTCTAACCATCCTAACGTCTTCACTTCCACACTGCCCTTAACAGAAGAACGAGAGGACGAAGCCTGGGACCTTCTGACAAAAGAATGCCCTTTCTGATTCCCGTTGAGATCATTGGATTTGTCAACTGACCTAATCCTTCCAGCCGCACTGTGGCCCTGGGGTTGGCTGAGCCTCTAACAGAAATGAGTACCACGAATCTTCCTGGGGTCAAAGGGTGGTCTGCGCGTAAGGCTGACAACCTCACCACCATCTATGAGCCGATTGTCTAGAAGATGTGGGTCCTCGACGTCTCTGTGAGCCTCCACGGCCTGTTACAGGGATAGCTATACCTTTTTCCCCTTCCAACCACAGCAGAGTATCACTGATTTCCTTATGACTTTCCTTTTTCACCTGCTCTTCTATTATTTTCTCTTTGCCCTCTTTATTTCTCTGTCTCTGACATTTTGATCTTGATTTTTAAGACGGCAACACATCCCACGGGCCATGCTTCCGACTGTGCGGCTAAATAGAGCAGTGTTGCTCAGCGGGATGTGTGAGGCAAAGGCCCCGCGGTACGGTGCACCGTTCCGGTACTGTGCAGCTCCTGGCTGATAGTCCATTCTTCCGGCCTCCGACGTTTTTATTGCTAGTGGGGTGGGACTACGTCCCTCGTACTGCGGCCACTTCTGGCCTATTGTACCGGCCCAGATGATATGTGAGGGTGATTGTGGAGCAATTGGACACTTCGACCCTGAAGATGGAAGCAGTTCTTTGTGTCGTAACTGCACGACGTCATATTCGAGTACCCCTTATGGTTAACACCGTGAGAACCTCAGAACCACTCTGACTTCCAGGAGACGGAAATGTTCCTAACCACGGCTGTGAGAACCTCAAATCCTATATTGCAACCCCCCCCTCAGATGGCTCCCTCCTTTCGGGGCCTCCTTCGTATTACCATCAGACTCATGACACCCCACCGGGGGCCTTCAGCATCGGAGTACCAGCGAAGTGGTTGACCACCTCTACCACCGAGTTTGTGTGCACACGTGGAGGAGGTAACGCTGTGTTTGTATGAACTCCATACTTGGAAGCGCGATTGCTTTTGGCAAGAATTACATTGCTCTTCGGTACAATGTCTGTCTCCGTCTTCCTCGCTACTAGAAGTGCTCGAGGTTGGATAGCTTGGTATAGTGGAGGAAGGGACGACCGGGGTTTGATTCCTGGAAGGGGCTGATTGGCTCTGGAGCCCATCCAGCCTCTTGTACAGTGGGTACTGATGGCTTTGTCCCCGGGATAAAGCTGTAAGGGGCATAAGTTGATCACATCTCCACCTAGTGCCGAGGTCAGGAATGGGGAAGTATACCTCCACTCCCCTACACACCTTCATGTCGTGGTGCTTAATTAAGCGCAGGGACAAATTTATCTGTTACCTGGAGTGCGCTGGAAAGAAGGTGTGTGGGCCGATACGGTGGGGGGGGGAGCAGGACATGTCCTCGACCTGACCACTCCAGGGTCAGAAGGTCAGGGCGCGTGATAAAAGTGTCTCGATATTTCAGACGTGTCAGAGGTCAAGTCTCCACTACTCTCAGAGTGTCAAGTAATTCTTTTCGGTGTGCCTGTCTGGACATGCGCAGATCATGTGCCATACGTCCTAGTCTGTACCTCCCAAACGGCGCAGCGTACAAAAGGTAAAAGACAGAGGATATCGCTCTTGGAGAGAGAACCCCGATAATATTGCTGTTACGTGCTTGGGTTCGACTCCAAGACAAATTTTTCCTCATTGTTTCCCACGTGAACAAACACTCGGATCGTGACGTCACTCGAGACGCAACCTTCGTGTGTTCTATAGTAACCATGGTAACGGCGCGTGTGCACGCCAGATTATGTCGCGATGTCATTTCGTTTACTTAAGATAAATCAGTTTATGTATCAGAGCAGTTATAAGCAGGGCCCGGATTTTGATGACCTAAAAATATTTTTAAAAGGACCGAAAAAATCCAGAAAAATTATCTAAAAGTTATAAAACGACCTAAACGTGTATCATGTCATGGAAAATCTACCAATTGTTTTAACATGTATTTTTAATTTTTATTAACACTGAACTCATCGTTAATTTTTTAAGTTTGGCCTTGTTTATATGTTGAAAATTAAGCAATATATGGTTTAATCAGAAGCTAAATGTATTTATACGATGTTTCCTGCCATGCTGGAATGCTTATCAAATGTACATATACGGTATATATTCCAGTATGTAAGTGCCACCTCATTCAGAGTTGCAATAAATGACAGTCAACATGCGGAGATTCTCGGAGGTGAGAGAGCGCCTATTGTCCGACAGCACATTCTTGTACTTGGAGAAACTCCTTTCCACATCTGCAGACGCAATGGGAGCGTACTTGAAGTGTACCAAATCACTAGCCGTAAGTTCCTCTTCAGTACTGAAAGTGCTGAATGACTCTCCTGTCAGAGTTCGAGAAATGCTGCATAATGTTTCATAACCTGAGTTTTTATCCAGAACATGTTTCATTTTTCTTGACACCATTTTACCAATGTCCCCTGACACTTTCACCAATCACTGGCTATTTTTTTCACGAGAGCGATCGAATCTTCTAGCGTTGCTCCCTTCTCCTGTAAGCATTTGACTCCTGTCAAGGAACTGAAATTCGCCTTTATGAAGGCCAGCTCTTCTTCCATTTTGCTGCATGAGAGCTGCTCCTGAGCAGCTTCAATTGCCCTCACATTTTCTGTTTTCATTGAATCTACAATGTTTTTCACTACCTGAAAATGATCGCAGTAGTAAACTAGCATCAGTCCACGTTCCCTACCTTGTAATGGCGGGTTCCGGGGGCAGTGAAACACCAGGAGCCATAGACTGCATTTTACGAACTGGAGCCTTGATGAAAATCTTTTTCGTCCACGACACGACAGCATCCACTTGAGGAAATTTTGATCTCACTTCCTCCGTCACTCTATGCAGTGCATGAGATAGACAAGGAACGTGCACCAATTTCGTATAAAACGACTTTATTGACTTTGCCTGCTTTTAAAAATGTGGGGCCGCATCGGTCACAAAAAGCAAGACGTCGTCGTGACGTATGCCCTCTGGCCACAGTAGAAACATCGACCTGTCAAAGAGTTTACAAATTGTGGAGCGATTAACGGATTCTAGCACCTCACTCGTAAGCAGAAACACTTCACCTGGTCCATTAATTTCCAAGGTTCCAATGATGACGTATGCCACGTAGCGAGCCTCCGTATCGCAGGTCTCATCTTCCCATGCACTTTATTCCTGAACATTTCCAGGATACTGTTATAGCACTGGGAAAGAGATTTTTTCCTGAGGGTGGATTCATCCGGAATAGAACGACTACAATTCACTTCCAGGAAATTTTTCAGTTTTTCATTGTTCAGAGCTCAAAATTGAATATTTATGGACACCAGAGCATCACATAGATCTGTGAAAAAATTGGGTGACTTATTTCTGCCTTCAGATTGACACTATTGCAGTAACATTTGCACAGACTTCTTTTTGTTCGAAATTTGCACTGCCCGTATATGCTTGTCGCGGCCGATATGTTGTACCGTGAAACATTTTTCTGCCGCTAATTTTGTGTAGCATATCTTACAGTATAAAATGATACTGTCAATTGAAAATATCTCATCTCCAAATTCAGCTACAATCTGCTTTAAGTGACACGATTTAGATGGCTTTGCGTTAGGCATCGTGATGAAATGAATCACTCAACTGCAACACAAAACTGAACTTTTCACACTGAGAACTTTCGTCAACTGTATCTTTGTAGCGCGAGAAACGGAAGACAGACGGAGTTTAGTGAGCAATAATATGTCATAAAAAGCGAGGGATTCCGGCTAGAAATATTTGTAATTAACCAAATTGCTTTACATAGAACTTGGAAAGGGTCGAGGTGTGAGCCCCTGCTGCCAGTTTAAAATGTTTTATGATATGTAATGTCAGCACTTCCCGCAAAATGATCGGAAAGGACAGAACATTATTGCATATTGTGGTAGCAGGTATTTGGAGTGCAGTTGCAGGCTGCCTTTGTAGAGTAAGGAGAAAAGGAAATAACACTTTACTTGCATATTATTCACATTTCTGAAAACATATGAAGAAAAAATCCCTAAAATGGCTAAAATTACAAAGAAAATACCCTTAAAACGCCAAACATTTACCTAAAAATTAACCCCAAACCAAAAGATGACAAAAACTTAAAAAATGACGAAAAAAAAAGACCTATAAAATTTAATTTCTGTAACCAGCAGCTCATCTCTGGAATTTATATATTTACGGGCATCGGATAGGATACAAGGAAAAGAAGATGACATGTCATCAAAATCCGGGCCCTCGTTATAAGCACTGAACCGCAGTGGGGCCGGCGCGTAAGGCCGACAACCTCACCGCCACCTGTGAGCCGATTGTCTAGAAAATTTGGAAGCCTCGACGCCTCACAACTCTATGGGCCTCCACGGCCTGTTACAAGGATACCTTTACCTTACCTTTGTATTATTACCCTTCCTTCTATGATTACGTATATCTAGTGTGCTCTTTCCTTTAGGTATCGCAACGAGAACTTGGTAGCAAGCATTCATGAGTTTAATATTTTCTTTGTTTTCTTTGTCAGTATAATCTCGATTTGTTACCGTCATGTCAAAATATGCGGACTTTGCCACACTTTCAAAGTATCTTTTTTACAATGATTTTGCCCTAGAATCTGGTGACGAGACAAGCACTTAGTTTTTGCTCCCTTTACTTCTAGAACAGTCAGCTAGTGTCTCTTTCAGCTCCTGTCTTTCCCTTTATGGAATTTATGTTGTCCCCGTAAATTACCACCATCAACACAGAACAGAAACTGATGTACCCATTCGGTTTCAATCCCTTCTGATTTCGCCGGACTTTCGTAGTGGTGCATTCAGAACCACTGGCGATATGGCCTCTGTTTTCATCAGGAACCTTGCCTCAATTACAAACCGTTCTTGCCACCAAATTGCCTTAACAGTTTAATTCTGACACAGCGTGAGCTTATATCCATCTTGAACTGTTGTGCTTACTGCCACCAGTGAATACGTTTATTTTTGGTGATTACTTTTAAGACAGTAAACAAACATAGCAGTAATGTGGGACGCCTACCACCAGGCGAACATTGCATAATACTTGAAGCTTCGTCGGTATGAAGTTTCGTCAATAGATGGCAGCTAGGTCTGTGCAACCCTGAATGCCGTGTGTTTCGGAAGCAAGCTCCAGCCTTAACCGGTAGGGCTTTGTAGCGGAGACGTAGTTGGGGTACGAACAAAACTTGCATTCTGCCCACACAGTGTATTTATGTGTTCCGTATGGTTCTCACAATAAACAGCGATTATTTCCCTAAACAGCATTAACCGGTTGGGCTTTGTTGAGGAGACGTAACGTATTTCCTGTGAAGTACGAACTGAACTCTGCATTCTGCCCACACAGTGTACTTATGTGTTCCATGCTGAGATGGTTTCCAAATTCGAAGTTGCTACTGCATGCTTCTCATGCAACCCTCCCGATTTAAATTCATCAAAATTACGGTCCCTTGCTGTCAAAATTACCAAAATTATACACGTAAACTCAAATTTTTGAAATTAAAAGCTCCGCGGCCCCTCTCTCTCAACTCTCTCAAGTCACTTATATGTTCCGTATGGTTCTCACAATAAACAGCGATTATTTCCGTAAACAGCATTAATAGGTTTCCTGCCAGGTACGGGCTGAATTTTANCCACCACCGCCACCAGCACTTCTCTCTCTCTCTCACACACACTCAGCCTTTAAGGGGATAATGATATTCAGTGTTTGAAATGCTGAATGTCAGACGGAGACTGCGATGGTTAAAAGGAAAGCCCTTAGGTTGCAGGATGTTATTTTAAGTCAACGTTCTGAGCTGCTCGAATTACATGACGTCATTTAGCGATTTTCTGTAACGCAGCAAATCTGCGCATATATGGTTATCTGTACTGCTTGCTTTAACTTGAGGAGTTCTGCATTTTGCCTACAGATTGTACTTGTGTGTCATCATCACAGTAAACGGACATAATTTCGCTAAACAGTTTTAATCGGTTGGTTCGTGTAAAGGACACGCAGTGTGTTTTCTATGAGGTAGAATCTGAACGTAAAAGAAGGTTAAGTTGTACGTAAAATATCCGATCGTATGCTCTACCTATACCAGAAGGACAAGCGGGCACTGCCTGGGAACATTCAAAACCGGAGATATAGTTTCTTACCACCCTCCCCCCAATGGTGTCTCTCACTACCACCCCTACTTCTTCTTTTTCTATTCTATTTTCTTCTGTGCTTAATTAATTAAGGATCACGCCGTAAAGACGCATGAGGAGTGGAGGTATAGCTCCAACATTCTTGACATCGGGACTGAATGGAGGTGAGTGGTAAGCTTCACGCTCCAGGGCACTTTACTCCAGCGATAAGAGCTCCGGTACTCCTTGTGTAGGAGGTTGGTTGGGCTCCACAGCCAATCAGGACGCTGTAGAGAATTGAAAAATGTTCCTTCTGCCGGAAATCGAACCCCGGCCGTCCAGCCCGTCGCTGCCCCCACACCTACAAACTGAATGTAGTAGTATGGGTAGATGAGAAGTTGGCTTCCGAAAGGTGAATCAGTCCCAGTCGCCAGAACATCGATTTGTAGGGTTGGGAGGGAAGTGCAAATCACGACTGCGCCCCACTCACGCTGAACATAACAGTGGGCAGTGTGGACACAGACAGTGCATTGGCATGATTCTGTGACACGAATTTGTGTTCGGATGTTTAATTATTTCAGATCTATAAAGTCCAGTGGTCACTATAAGTACCACCTCCCTTAACATACTAAAACTCTGCATTCTAGCCACACAGTGTATTTATGTGTTCCGTATGGTTCTCACAATAAACAGCGATTATTTCCCTAAACAACATTAACCGGTTGGGCTCTGTAGCGGAGACGTAATGTGTTTCCTGTGAGGTACGGTCTGAACTCTGCATTCTGCCCACACAGTGTATTTATGTGTTCCGTATGGTTCTCACAATAAACAGCGATTATTTCCCTAAACAGCATTAACCAGTTGGGCTTTGTAGCGAGGACGCAACTTGTTTTATGTGATCTAGAAACTGGATTTTTTAAATACTGTGGTATATAGACCCGTTGCTAGGCAACAGCCGCGAGGTAAAATTTACAACAGCCATTGCTTGGTAACCGCACGTAAACAGCAACAGAGTAAGATATTTTCTGTGCGGTCCGTGCAGGGGCTATATAACGAAGACTAGTAGTCCAGCGGTGATGAACCATAAGAAGCTTAAACATGGCGGCAGTCAAGCATACGACCGTTCAAGTGACCAGACTGCCGTTGTAACGGAAACTGCTAGGAATAAGGAAAATCGTCTGTACTGAGCCTGGACGGCCCCGTGTACACATATATTGTATATACAATTATCAACATGTTTAACATGTAAAGTGTAAACGATTTTTACATTATGACAGATGATTTACTACTGCATACAGTGACTCTTGACAAATAACACACCCGTCCTCTCGTAAGAGAGGGCGCCCCACAGTAACAAGACCGTAACTGTCAATAAATAGACTCGACACCAAGACTGACTGACTGATCGACTGACCGACCAACCGACCGACCGGCCGACCTACAGTCGCAGTGTTACTTGACTTTGACTTTGACAGCGGTTGATATCCTTTGTGGAGGCGGGGTCGCATACCTCCACCGTAGCTATGTGAGCCATATAGGCGACGAAAAGGGAGGTCTCTAATCTGAGAGCGTAAAATATGGTCGCGAGTGCCGCGGGACTCGGACCCGAGAATGACTCCGCTGGCGAGGGTCGGAAGCAGTTGTAGACGACAGACACGTCCTCTCTTCAGAGAGAGCACCCCGTATCAGAAAGTCCGAAACTGTCTGACAGCAATAAAAATCTGGTCGTAAGCCCCAGATTGACTCCGACTCAGACACAGTGCTTGATAGGAGACAGTAAAACATGGTCTTGAGTTCCATAGGACTCGGAACCGTGAATCACCGTGCTGGAGAGGGCGGTCAGGCTGTCAGGCAGTGGTTCATATAGTCAGCGTAGCAATTGTGAGAATCTGGTAGCTGAGGTCTGGAACAGTTCGGGAACCCAAAGGAAAGGGGAACGTCCTTTGTTGGAAGCCGCTATCAAGCAATGATTAGTGAAGACTGAGTGCTCTAGTTACAATGATCTTTGGAGAGTGTTCAGTGAGACTGTCGTAGCTATTTGTAGTTACGTTCTGTAAGAACTGGAACACACACAGCGACATCAGTCGTACGACGTCCGTACGGTTCATGTCGCATCAAGTAGTAGAATACTACTAGAATACTAGAATAAAGTGTAGTCTTAGCCTTCATACGTGACGACATGCGACATCTACCGTACGACAGTCGGAGAGCAAAGAAATGTATTTGGTCGCTCTAGTGTGAAAAAGGAGGTCGTACGGCAAAAAAATCGTACGACATTTTTCCGTACGACCGATGTCGCTGTGTGTGTGTGTGTTCCTAGCCTAAGTGTGCGGTAAGTCCGATTACCGATCGAAACCCCCGTCTGTAGTCACTCTAAAATTGTGACAGTAATATTCAGTTGAACTTCAAGCGTCAAGGGCTTAATGGCGATTAATTGTTTGCTTACGAGTAATTAATTCTTTCCTTTTGCAGCTTAACTGATGACGTTCTCAGTACATATACCATATAGCGTCGAGCGGTTGGATGACAGGTGAATTGGAAAGGACTCGGAAGGCAGCGGTCGTAACCTGATCGAGGTAGTACTCTGACAATGGGCTGTAGGGACTGAGGAAAACCAAGACGGTGTCTCTGCGGAAATAGGAACCGAGCGCCTCCACAGTACAAGTGAGGACAGTTACCGCTGTGTCAACCCTCTCAGCCATTCATGATAATTTATGATAATTGCAGTAATGATTGATGGAAAGTTCAGACAGTTTCTGCGAACAGTCTGTGTGCAGGGGCACACCTGTGGCACACACGAGTGTGCCGTGAGTGGAGAGACAGGTGAGCAGGCTTAACATTTGGCTAAGAACAAAGGCAGAAATAATTTGAATACAGAAACCGACTACGCCATGAGGCGTTCCTGGTTAGCGCGGCCCCGCGAAGAACAGCATGTAGCATTGCCGAGTCTGTAAGACGCACATACAGCGCGTCCTCGTGGAGGGGAAGGGGGGGGGGATGCTAAAGTGAAACCAACTGTAGATTTCACATTTCATGTCGTGGACAGGTTTGTTTGTTACTGCAGAAACAGGCTTCGCGATGTGTCACCGCGGAAAACAGTTTCTTGCAGCGGTGACTATTTTCGCGATAGGGAACGGCTCTGTCCAGATTGAACCCGTGCTGCCGGAATACGGGCTCAAATGACGAGGGGTAAGGTTTTTATTGACAGAATTTTCTTTTAGATTTTCCCTGGAGGGATACAGAAAAAATAAATTTCTAATTAGAACTGTTCCAACGTTTTTTGTTTTTTTAATGCTTGTGGGTCCGACTAAGTCCCTTGTACTGCGGCGAGTTCTGGCCTGTTGTACCAGCCCCAGATGATAGGTGAGGGTGATTGTGGAGCAATTGGTGGGGAAACCGAAGTACTCGGAGAAAACCTGCCCCAGCGCCACTTTGTCCACCACAAATCTCACTTGACCAGACCCGGGATCGAACCCGGGCCGCCTCGGTGGGAAGCCAGCGACTAACTGCTTGAGCTGTGGCGCGGCTCGTTCGAACGTTTGAATGTACGAACATCCAGGCAGAATGAACTGCTGACGAGTTCCTGAGCAGTACCGTCAAGACGCACTGAAATGAAAGTTATTTTCTTTTTTTTAGTTTCTTGTGGTGGGGGTGAGCCTGAGTCCACTTGGTACGTCGGTCAGTATTTGGACTATTGTACCAGCCCCGGATGATATAGGGTGTATGTGAAGCAGTTGGTGGAATGAGAATTGACAGGGAAAACCCAAGTACTCGGAGAAAACCCTCCACGGTGCAACTTCGTCCACCACAAATTCCACCTGACCCAGGCTCGAACCCGGCCCTCCGCGGTGCGTAGCCGGCGGCCGACCACATGAGCTGAAAGGCACAGTCCGAGGAATATGGCCAGTGTGTTGTATGATTGGTACATATTATACGAATGTTTACGGTCAATCGAGATTTGAATATTGTATTCTGATATCTTGGTACAGTTCAGGAATTTTGCGCTCTTAGGACGTCCTTGTGTTCAGAAGGTCTGAAAGGCCGATCCTGCTATCTGCTTCCGCAAACTCCTACGTTCAGGTTTATATAAATATGCTAATTTTGGCAAAGTGCTATCTTGCATCCTGTTTATATATATTCTGCCCAGTTTACGTCATGGTCTAACTCATTATTTTATTTGACTTTTGTAAAATATG
>NW_019721013.1:137061-150251 GCF_002891405.2 Cryptotermes secundus | reverse complement strand
AGCAGTTAGTGACCGTGCGTCGGAAACGCTGTAGTGCTGTTGGGGGCGACCTATTTGTTTCCACGTATGGGCATCCAGGGGGAACAGCTGGCGGCGACATCACTACACGTGGTGTTGACTTACAGCTCGACACTTTGCAGAGGTAGCGACATTTGAGGCCTTATCTGCAGTCAACAAGCGCCACGTGTTGTTTTTATGACTCATAAACAAACTCATGTGGAGGAGGCATGACACGGGGCATGGATGACAACAGGCTATTTATACACCGTCTACCTGCGACAGTTTCACCTCCGAAGGTATCACGGTCGTGAAGATTGATATCGTGATCTGGGTTGTGATGCCGTGCAGTCTGGTAGGCGGATGCCCAATATCAGTTTCCGTTGACGTGAAAACGTCAAAAGCAGATGCAGTCGTATCCTGACAGTACGCAACACGAATGTCACTGAATATCATTGGGCGAGTTTCCGTTAGTAATCAGTAAGCAGGTCGAAATAATTTGCCTAGGTGTGGTTAAGGCACTATGCTACAAGTCGGAAGGTCGCGGGTTCAAATACCGATGAGGTCACTGGATTTTTTTCAATTGACCTAATCCTTCCGGCCGCACTATGGCCCTAGGGTTCACTCAGCCTCTAACAGAAATGAGTACCAGGAATTAAATAAATAATTTTCCTGGGGGTAAAGCGCGGCCGGCGCGTAAGGCTGACAACCTTACCGCCATCTTTGAGCCGACTGTCTTAGATAATGTGGGACCCTCAACGTCTCACAGCCCTATGGGCCTTCACGGCCTGTTACAGGAATAGCTTTACTTTTTTTTTATGATAAGATGTCATCATATCCACACGACATTCCAATTATTTACGTTTCTACTAGCGTACCCGTGCGTAGCTTACTGGGTATAGCGACAGACTACTAGCTGGACGCCCGAAGAATCTGGGTTCGATTTCCGGCAAGGGCGAAAGATTCCCATAGCGTCCAGACCGACTCTGGGGTCCACCCAGCCTCCAAACTGATAAATACAGGGGGTACTTTTCCAAAGTGGCCGGGGCGTGAATTTGACCACTCACCATCTAATAAGGAGGTTAACAGTACGTGGAACTATATCTCCACTCTCCATACACCTTCATGGTGTGGTGTTTAAGTAATTAAGCGCAGGGACAACTTTACTTTCACTAGCCCACCCTTGCAGAAAAATGTGGCCTGCAATTTCGGGAACTGTTTCTGTTTTCGGGGCACATTCTAACATTTCGCGTCTGTGGGTACTTGGACTGAGGCACACGTCACTTTCAGAGCACAAAGCTTGTGAGGCATTCTGTATAAACAGAACTGCATTCCCGCGCTGTAGCACCCCAACTCTTTTGGAATTTGACACACTTAAAGTTGCGGTTCAATGCTTATACCTGCTCTGACACACAAACTGATTTATCTTACGTAAACGAAATGAGATCGCGACATAATCTGGCGTGCACACGTGCCGTTACCATGGGTACTATAAAACAAACGAATGTTGCGTCTCCTCAAGTGACGTCATGATGCGAGTGTTTTGTTCACGGTGGAAACAGTGAGGAAAAAATTGTCTTGGACTCGAACCCAAGCACATAACAGCAAAGTTAAGAATTTTAGCTGGGCTGGCTCTCAAAGAAGGGCATCTTTTGTCTTTACCTTTTTTCTACGATGCGCCATTTGTGAAAGTACAGGATAAGGTGAATAGTCATATATAGATCATTTTAATATTATTATTGAATCAGTTACGTGTAATGCCTTGTGACCCTTGTACTGCTACGCTGTATCGCGCACTTGCAGTGAGTCACTCGGTTTGCACGAAGCTCAGATACGCGCTGCCATCTGAGTTTTGGATTATCGTGGTTATCACTGAATCAATAAGGGATTGTGTTCTCAGAAGTGGGGAACACGTGTGTCCGCCTAGCGGCGTTGTTTGTGTGCACAGGGGTAAATATATATACCACATGCTTTGCCATTCAGAAACCTCCGCATTCTGCCCACATAGTGCTTTTTTTTTCATGCGATTCTCACAATATTCAACGGTAATTCGCTAAACAGCAGTAGCCGATTGGACTTTCTTACAAGGGCCCATGTGTTCTCTGTGAGGTACGAACTGAATTCTCTTAGACGTTCTTTACAAAGTATAAGGGAAGTCTCACATGCAGCCCTCCCATTGTTAACATCAAAATTTCGCCTTAATATAGCCCTCCCAACGTTAGCAAAAAAAAAAAAAATTAAAAAAAAATCCGATCATATGCTCTGTCTTTACCAGAAGGACAAGCGGGCACTGCCTGGGAACCTTCAAAATCGGAGATATAGTTTCTTCCCCCCCCCCCCAATGTAGTGTCTCTCACTACCACCACTTCTTCTCTTCTCTCTCATATAAGGAAAGCCAAACTCCACGCTCCACTGCATGTTTCACATGCCGCCCTCCTAGCGTTAAATAAAAATTTCACCCTAATGTGGCCCTTCCAAAGTTAATATCAAAATTACCACCGAGCCCACTCCCTTCTCAACTCCTCTCTTATGCTCACAGCAAACTCCACTCATATCTTAACCTTCTTTTGACTTCATTACGTAACGCCTTACCCTTACCCCAAAAGTACCCCTGCCAGAAAGACTAGCGGGGCACTGCCTAGGAACCTCCAAAGCAGGAAATGTTTTCTTTCCTCACCCCGCATGTTGTATCTCTCTCCTTGTCGCTCTGGTTTCTTGCTAGACTTAATCTTCGACCCGTAAAATGGGGGTAACACTACTCTGAAACGTCGGTTGACTTTCATCGGACTACACGGCGTTATGTCCAAGAAGCGCTCTGACTACCTCAATCAGGGTACCTGCACGCCCCGACGCTCTGCGCCCGAGACAGTCCCAAATGTCGCCGAGAAGGTCACATCCGGGCGGGACACTGCTAGCTTGAGGGTTTTCATGGTTGTTCTCAGGCCCTACTGTCAGAGGCCGGAATCTTCCATCTCTTCCAGTAGCCTGTTTACTGATGGCGTCATCAAGTAACTCTACCTCTACACTGCTTCTCGATTCGAAGGCGGTACCGTGCTCAGGAGGTCTCCCTTTCGAATTTCGGTTTCCTCAGTCTCTCTAGGCAGGTGCCAAGGTCACGACCCGTTCTTTCCGCGTGCTTTCTGACACACATGTCAGTTTATTAGACGCCCTGCAGTCTGAGCTACTGACAGAGTCGCTTAATAAGCTTCGAGTAAGTAAATAAATAAATTAATTAATCGGTTCTCTGGAGCGGAGTCCTTTTCAGCAGCTGATAGTCGTTCAACTGGCCACAAAACAGTCCCTGTCTTTTAGGAAACAAGGGGATTTACTATGCTGACAGAACCCTGCCATTGGAAGCTATCATGAGCCAGCTGAATCCATTTTACATGCTGTTTGATTTAAGACTTGGGCCTATTTGAATACTATGCTTAGATTTTTGAAGTTTTTTTTCTGTTTACGTTTCCAGATCTAAACGTAAGTAAGCATTTTTATGTGCCAAGTGGCTGCCTGACATGAAACCCGAGATGCGGTGTGAAACTAGAAATTTCTGTTGTGGTACAATGGCACCAACGTGTGACTATGGTTGGAACTTGGCAACAGGCAGAGTAATGTCCCTCCCCCCGGCCAAGAGACCGTCCGACCAATCAGAATGAAGCTGCGACCAGCAACAGGCTGCAGCAGTCGGCAGCAGTCTTGCGCCGTCAGTGCGAAGTTGGGCGCTGTGGTGTTTGGTTGTGTGATGTGACTGTGCTGGCTGGCACATGACATGATGCAGACTGTTCCCGCGAGGCACAAACAGTTCCGCAGAAGTGTCACCGTCCCGGATGCCCCGTTCAGAAGTCGGTTTGTGGTAAGCTTCAATAAGCAATAGTGACAGCAACATTTGGAGGGAAGGAGAGCACTTGCAAGATCTAGGCGTAGATGGCAGAGTAGTTATAATCTTTCAGGGTCCTCGTGTTATATATATATCACTTGTCTCTGCATTAAAAACGAACAGTGAATGTTTTCAGCAGAATGTGTTGTGTTCCGTGTGAATCACAGTAAGATGTGAAGTTTGGCAGCAGTGTATCAATGATTCGCATGAAGGAACCACCTCCGTCTTGCCCCTTGTTTGTTGAGTGCCCTACTTTTCGACCCTGAAGATGGAGATAGTTCCTTCCTCCGAAACGTCGATACATTTCTGCCGAACTGCAAGGCGTCGTGGCTGTTAAAACATCTGATCTGAAATAGCGATTATGTCTTTAAAGAGCACTCACCAATTGGTCTTAGTAATGGAGGTGCAGAGTGTGTTCTGTGTGAAGTACTAACTGAATTTTAAAATATTATTTAGACAAGGTTCTCCATGTAAGGGTTGAAAGTGGATCGTGGTGAAGCAAGGTGTGAGCATGTGGATAGGATTCAACTGGCTCAGGATTTGGACCAGTGGCAGGCTGTTGTGAACGCGTTAATGAACCGTCTGTTTCCAGCTGAGCGACTATCAGTTTGTGAAAGATATTTTTGCTGCACAATTGCGCTGTTGTCCCAGACGACCTCAGGGTCAGGACGAAGCTGCTTGAGAATCATGTGTAAAAATCACACCCCCCTCCAAATAATTGTGCGTGATTCCAGAATCTTGGTTTGAGGATAGGGACATATCCTTGAATTCTGAACGCACAGTTAGATACATGTCTTATCATTCCTGCTTATATTTACTTTAACCGTATAAAGCATAGTGGTATCTATATACACCCCTTGCTTTAACGTTAAGCGAACCCTGCATTCTGCCCACACAGTGTATTTGTGTGTTCCGTATGGTTCTCACAATAAACAGCGATTATTTCCCTAAACTGCATTAACCGGTTTGTCGTTGTTATGGAGACGTTATGTGTTTCCTGTGACGTACGGACTGAACTCTGCATTCTGCCCACACAGTGTATTTATGTGTTCCGTATGGTTCTCACAACAAACAGCGATTATTTCCCTAAACAGCGTTAACCGGTTGGGCTTTGTAGCGGAGACGCAATGTTTTTCCTGTGAGGTACGCACTGAACTCGGTATATGAAAGGATTGCGGTTTGTATTATATCTGCCTTTGTGTAGCTGATGAGATCCGCGTACTGGGAGTACCATTATTCAGTAATTCCGTTATAATCGTCTGGCAGGATGATTATGAACTGGTCGCTCAACTCCGAAAGGAGTGTCCATGGCCTACTATTTATCTGACTTATTAGTGCTTGTTCAGTGTAGCCAACTTTGCCGTTCTAAAATCTAGAATTTATGTCTTGGAAACCCTGCTGGCGCTTAAGCAACGAAAAGTTTCAAAAACACGGTCATTTGTTTCGCCGTGTCGTCTCTCCTCTGGTAACGAGTGAACATGTTCTCAAGTAAAGCCGATACCGGGGGAACGGTACCAAGTTAAACTGCACATTTCAGAAGCGTACGACGGTAATGGGCACTTTAAATGTGCGCCTGCATTCTTCTGTAGCATAACTTGCTAAATATTTATCGGACAGAAACGTGTCTCGAGAAAGAAATTTAGAGAAAAATGCAACCGTTAGTCTACGCCCAGTGCACTTTTTCCGTAAATTTTACAGCCTGCGAGATAGTTAAACAGAATTATTATGCCATGTAGTGATATATAGAGGAATGCTGGCAGTCAACCGGAGACGGTGCGATAACATTAAGACGAATCTTGGGGAACACAGAGTTTCAAGTTTTCGCTACAAGCTGAAAGTGAATGACTTAGGGTAGGGTCTATGAGCAGGCTGTTGTGAACACTGTAATGAACATGTCTCAGCGACTGTCAGCTTCTGAACAATGCCTGTGCTCCGTTAATAGTGTTGTGGAACATTCGTGTATGTTAGCTACAAGGCTAAACCAAGTAAGAGAGGGCAGTTTTACGGATCACTGGTAACTCTGCAAACCTGCGATAAGGGAGTCTTGATATCTGAAATGCTGCAGACCTTACAAGGCTCGTGCTATCAGGGCACAACGGCAGGCCTCCTGCCCCCAGCTGTGTCCTCATGCTATGTCGCAATGTTTGTTTAGCGACGCCGTAAGTAACTCAGACTACAGAGCGGCGGATGGCTGGACGATAGTGAATACGAGATGACGAGAAAGGAAGTGGCTATAGCTTTATTTAAGTTATTGTCTCGGTATTTGCTTGCAGGGACTGAGAAAAACTTCGAAAACCCTCAGTGTATCGGCCAAGACCCAAAGCGGAAATCTTCCAGTACAAGTCACAAACGTCAGCGCTTCGTTCAAATTGTTCGGTCACTGTTAATGAATCAGTCACGGTCACAGTTACGTGACGACTGACTGTCCATCTTAGTGTCTAGAGACAGTGATAAAAAGTAGAGCAGAAGAGTAGGTGAAAGTGAAAAGTCATGGCAGAAGTGAGAGATACATTCAGTTCATACCTACAAAGCCCAACCGGTTAATGCTGTTTAGGGAAATAATCGCTGTTTATTGTGAGAACCATACGGAACACACAAATACACTGTGTGGGCAGAATGCAGAGTTCAGTCCGTACCTCACAGGAAACACATGACGTCTCCGATACAGAGCCCAACTGTTTAATGCTGTTTAGGGAAATCGCTGTTTATTGTGAGAACCATACGGAACACACAAATACACTGTGTGGGCAGAGTGCAGAGTTCAGTCCGTACCTCAGAAGAAACACATTACGTCTCTACTACAAAGCCCAACAGGTTAATGCTGTTTAGGGAAACAGTCGCTGTTTATTGTGAGAACCATACGGAACACACAAATACACTGTGTGGGCAGAATGCAGAGTTCAGTCCATACCTCAGAGGAAACACATTACGTCTCCGCTACAAAGCCCAACCGGTTAATGCTGTTTAGGGAAATAATCGCTGTTTATTGTGAGAACCATACGGAACACACAAACACACTGTGTGGGCAGAATACAGGGTCTTTGGTAGTTACAACAGGTGGTGGATATAGTTACCACTTCGCTTTAAGCGTTTTTGATTCACACTAACGAAACAAGGTCTGCATCACATAGATGCAAGCAAAAGCAAGTTGTGAGTGTGGCGCCTCTAGGTTGGTGTGCCACTCCAGGGGAAGATCAGACGCTGAGGGTGTCTGAGAACAGGGTGCGGAGGAGAATATTTGGACCGAAGAGAGAAGTGACGGGAGGCTGAAAAAAAAATGCGTGATGGTGAGGTTCATAATGTGTACTTCAACAAATATTATTAGGGTGATCAAATCAAATAGATGGGTGGGTTCTGTAACACACATACCACATTGCGGTAGGGACACTTGAAAGAGACTATTTGGGAGTGGGTGTGGATTGGATTCATCTGACCCAGGATAGGGACCAGTGGCGAGCTCGTGTGATCACGGTAGTGATTCGTCGTCCTCCATAAAAGGCATGGAATTTCGTAAGGAGCTGAGCGACTATAAGTTTTCCTGAGAACGACTCTTCCCTACGGAGTTAGCTGTAACTAAGTGCCTACACCTTCCCCTCGCCTCCCGCTATGCTCCTGACTTCCTGCGTAGCAACACTGCTGTTGTGAAATTACAATGCGAACTGTCCTTGTGTATGTAATTATATATTTTTTGCTGTTCTTTCCCCTGAGCATGTATGCTAATACAGCAGCTGAGCGTCAGGTTAAGCATCTAGGGAGAATTGGGGAACTAATGCTATACGTAAAGGTAAAATTGTCCCTGTGCTTAACTAATTAAGCACTACGCCATGAAGACGTATGGAGGAGTGGATGTATAGATCCACATTTTTTTTTACCTCGGCATTACCTGGAGGTGAGTGGTCAGCTTCACGCCCCTGATAATACTATACGTTGCATTTTAAAATACATTGGTAACTATATGTACCACCTGCTTGTAACATTCATAAACACTGCATTTTGCCCACACTGTGTTTATGTGTTTTGTACGATTTTCACGCCAAACAACGATGTTCTCTCTAAATAGCATCAATCGGTTGGTCTTCGTAGTGGAGTCCAAGTATGTTTTCTGTGCAGTATAAACTGAATTGTTGTGTAGCCTGTTGATGTATGAGTGCTCTATAGGGGTACGTACTGGTTGCAGTTGTTTTACTGTACGACTCTCACGATTTCTCGTCGCCTGAGTGAAGCGTCACGTGGTCTTCTTTTTAATTGCTGGTGGGGTGGGACTAAGTCCCTTGTACTGCGGCCACTTCTGGCCTATTGTACCAGCCCCAGATGATACGTGAGGGTGATTGTGGAGCAATTGGTGGAATGAAGATTGGCAGGGGAAACCGAAGTACGCGGAGAAAACCTGCCCTAGCGCCACTTTGTCCACCACAAATCCCACTTGACCAGACCCGGGATAGAACCCGGGCAGCCGCCGTGGGAAGCCACCGACTAATCGCTTGAGCTATGACGCGGCCATGGGACTAAGGCTTTGGCAGTCAGATAAGACAACACGACCTTCTATTTGCCTGACACGGGCCTCGAATCCGCACCTCCTGCTGGAGACTGGCCTGCCTACGCTGTCCCTGTGAATTCAGACATCAGACGATGGCAGGTGATCCCAGTATGGGCTGGACGGGTGCATGTGAACTCGCACTGGAGGGGCCCCGGGCGCGAGTCCGTAGCAAGGCTGCTTGCCGTAGGGCGCTATCTCTTGGTCGTTTTGCAAATGACAGCGCTGTGTGGAGTCCCTCCCCCTTCGTTACTTCGGGGTCCGCGTGCCGAATGCGGCGCCCCGTCACATTCTGTAGGGCAAATGCTGAGTTGGTACCCAAATTCCACGTTGCACTGCATGCCTCAGATGCAGCCCTCCCATTGGTAACATCAAAATTTCGCCCCAATATAGCCCTCCCAACGTTAACAAAAAAAAAAATTTTACTATAATGCACCCATTCCAGCGTAATAAAAATATATAATATATGAAAAATCCGATTATATGCCCTCCCTATACCATAAGGACAGCGGGCACTGCCTGGGAGCCTTCAAAATCGGAGATATAGTTTCTTAGCCCCCCTCCCCCCAACTTAACCACATTTCAAATGGGTAATATTTGTGTTGCGTAGTAAATGAAATGAAGATGAATCCAGATAAGAGTAAAGCGGAAAGTACCAGAGCTAGGGTGAAGGCTCGTCTGACGTATTATTTTGGGGACCAACTAATTCCGGAAGTAAATACCTTTGAGTACCTAAGAATAATCATACGGAGCGATCCAAGATGGGCAGATCATGTAAACTATGCCCACGAAAAGCAAGGAAGGCTCTTCATTTAATAATGCGTATACTGAAACGGGGCAATAATAACACGAAACGTCTAGCTTATACGTCATTAGTGAGACCGATACTTGAATATGTTTCTGTATGTTGGGACCCATACAGAGAATGGCAGGTCAGCGCTTTAAATGGGTACAAAGAAGAGCGGCTAAATTTGCAGATCCTACAGATGAATCTGTCTGGGAAACTCTGACACAGCGTAGACTGATAGCCCGTCTGTGCGCCCTGTACAAGGCCTACACCAGGAGACCGGCTTGGAGAGCGATAGGAAATAGCCTTTTAAAACCATGCTACCTCAGTAGGGGCGATCGTAGTTGGAAAGTTAGAAGTAGGAAGCATAGAACAGATGTTGGCAAATATTCCTTTGTAAATAGGACCATAAAGGATTGGAAGGCCGCGCCATAGCTCAAGCGGTTAGTCACTAGCTTCCCACCGCGGCGGCCCGGGTTCGATCCCGGGTCTGGTCAAGTGGGATTTGTGGTGGACAAAGTGGCGCTGGAGCAGGTTTTCTCCGAGTACTTCGGTTCCCCTGCCAATCTTCATCCCATCAATTGCTCCACAATCACCCTCACTTATCATCTGGGGCTGGTACAATAGACCAGAAGTGGCCGCAGTACAAGGGACTTAGTCCCACCCCACTAGCAGTAAAGAAATAAAGAATTGGAACAGTTTACCTGCTGGCATACTAGCGTCTTTCCCCTGTAAACTAAACACTTTTAGAAAGAGGGTTAGGGAAGCTGTTACAAGTGTAGAGGCCTTAAGCAGAGTTGAATGAGTCAAGTGAAGTAGTGTGACGTGTCCTTGTTCGAGTGCAGTGAAACGAACACAAGCACATGCCCCTTTTATAACTTTATATGTTTGGATTTGCACTGTGTGTACCTTGTTTACTGTATAGCTTATGATATTGTTTTGTATTGTTCCCTTATGTCATAGACTTTCCTTGTCTGTATCAGTGTAAGTTCTGCTGCCACCGGGTGAACACTTTATTGCAGTAAAATTCAATTAAAATCAATTCTTTATTATTTATGTGCGAAGTCAACAGCCGCAAGGCCAATTACAGACAGAGCACAGTCTAGATGAAAGTAATTACGTATACAGTATACAAACATTAGACAAACACATTATAAGTCAAAAACAAATTTCAGGCATTTTCATGGAAAAACACAANTGTCTCCGTCAGGCGGGTGTGATGTCTGTTTGAATGCGTCAGTTTCAGCTTTAGATAGAATTGCTTGAAATCAGAGCTGTAACTCGCCACTGACTTCATGGAGAAAAGTTTCGCTTGATAATGTAACAGTTGCTCGGCTGTGTCTGCATACAGTAAATCTTCGGTAATCTGAATTAATTGGCAGGTGGGGGAGAGGTCATCGGATTGAGCGATATCCGGATTAGTGAAGCAAAATGTAGTCATGAAAGATAAAAGAAATAGAACAAGTAAATAGAAAATTTAATGATGTAAGCAGTGCTGATGAAAATAAATAAAAAATATCGCTGTAGAGCCTTTATTAAAAAACTATGAAAAGGCAGTACATTTATTCGTCGACGGAAGACTCAGAATTTGTACTTGTTTCTGAACGTAACAATGCAGGCCTGAAGAAACTGTCAAGTTTTGTCTGAACAGACAAGTAACTCGTCTGCCTTCCAAAATGCCAAGTGTCTTTTAAAGTAGGCACTCAACTGTGAAGAGCGTTCTGAATTTTTCATATTTCAATCCCGATTATCCGATATCCGGACTAACTGTAACCGGATTAGCGAGGGTTAGAAGATTTTACGGGGGGGGGGGTTCCCTCGAAGAGGAACATTTTCGTTCTGTCTTTACCATTTTTCTTTCCGCTACGATGTACCTTTATGGGAGAAACATGGCTGCCTCAATTCCTTTATTTCTTGCTGAAACATTTTCGTAACAGTTCAGGAGGTGCACGTATTCCGCCTTGTCACGCGAAGCTGTGTCAACAACATACAAGCTTCTGTTTCCCAAAATTATTCCTAAGACGGAAAGTGTATTGGCACATCGTCCTTTTTGTGGCTTATTTTGCGACGCTGTCAGTTTTTTATTTTTGGAGGGTGGGGTGAGACTCAGTCCACCAGGTACGTCGACCACAATTTGGTCTGCTGTACCAGCCCTGGATGATAGATGATGGTGATTTTGGATTAGTTGGTGGAATGAAAATTGGCAGGAGAAACCGAGGTACTCGAAGAAAACCTGCTCCAATGCCACTATGTCCACCACAAATCCCACATAACCTGACCAGGGATCGAACCTAGACCACCGCCTGAGCTATGGCACAGTCCTGTCCGTATATAGCGTCCAGTAGTAGGATGAGTGATGAATTGGAATGGATCTGGAAGGACACCGTCCTGGCCCACCCGAAGTACTGTCCCTGCATGGGCCAAGGGTCTCTGAAGAAGATCACGAAAACCACATTGAGGATAGCGTATATCCCGGCAGACCGTCGAAGCGAACATCTGTCGAACACGAGTCAGTAATGTAGCCTGTGGAAAACTCGTGACGTAAGAATAAACGATCTTTTACAGCTTGAACAGCAGCTTGGGTTATCGATAAGCGTTTGCGTGTGCGTCAGTTTGCGTGCTGTTCAGCCTGAAACACTTGAGTTAAAATTACTTCTCGCCCAGATAAAATTGTCAGGATTATTCGCAGCCAGTGAAATGCCCATTGAAAATTTAGCCGGAACAGTTTGTCCAGTTCTCATCTCTAGCTGCGGTTACCACGGGCAGCTCATCCATTGATCAATTTCTACACGCTGTAGCCCTCGACGGACGTTTCCGAAATCGCACTTTCGCTGACTATGTTTGCTGCAGGCTGGAAACGCCTAGACTGCTTGATGTAACAACAGCAGTAATAATATCACTTGTATTAGTGACTTACAAGACGACGTTTGAATTGATAATTAGATTTATTGGCGACTCCTTGTATAATCACTACTATTTTTTTTTTCCTGTGGCGCTGCAGTCCCAGTTTTGGCCTAGGCCTACCTCCATGAAACTCTCCGTTTCACTTCGGTTTACTACATCTTACACATACGGTAGGACTCCTTGGGCGAGTCACTACTAATAATAACAATGAATTACACTAACTCACAGTGAATCTTCAGCCGAACCTTTCTTCCTTGCCTGCCCAGGATTCACTCAGTTCTGACTGGAGTCAGCTCGCTCTATTCTGATCTTATTTACGGCTCGGAGTCAGAGTCAGAGTCAGTTTATGTCTGGCGGGTTACCGTCAATCAGTTCGTCTTGGCGACAAACCCCTTGAGGCCCAAAACCAGTAATTTTATTTTCCAACTGAACACTTGCGGTTATGGTCCTTATCTAATATCCTCTCTCACGAGAGGATCGGTCTGTCGTTTACACTTGATGTTGGTCCTCGCCACGCAGTCATTCTCGGATCCGGGTCCCGCGGGACTCATGGACATATTTTACTCTCTCAGATTCGAGATTCCCCAACCTGGAGCGCAAGGTCCCCGTATTTATATCCCCCAGGAACAGGGTGGCCCAGTTATATCCCCAGGCAGTGGGTTCCCTTTTTGTCGCCTCCTACGACTCTGAGGGCTACGGTGGAGGTATTCGACCCCACCTTCACACGGCTCTGATGTACGGCTCGAGTCGACTCTTACTCGTAAGTTAAGACCGACGGTCAGTTGGCCAGTCTGTCTTGGAATAAAGCGCCCATCTGGGGCTTAAGACCAGATCTTTATTGACGTATGGCCCAAAGTGAAAGTCACATTGCGACAGACGGGCGGTCAATTAGTAAGTCTTTTTTTTATTGCTAATAGGGTGGGACTAAGTCCCTTGTACTGCGGCCACTTCTGGCCTATTGTACCAGCCCCAGATGATAGTTGAGGTGATTGTGGAGCAGTTGGTGGAATGAAGATTGGCAGGGGAAACCGAAGTACTCGGAGAAAACCTGCCCCAGCGCCACTTTGTCCACCACAAATTCCACTTAACCAGGC
>NW_019721013.1:117126-136934 GCF_002891405.2 Cryptotermes secundus | reverse complement strand
ACGGAAACGTGTTTGCCGAACCGTGCCCTCAGTGGGTCTACATGTCACAGTAGTTTTTTTTTTTGGGGGGGGGGTGCGAAGTTCTGCAGTGTAGCACCTACCGGCCCCTTGACGTGCATTGCTGCCCGAATTAAATGAGATTTGGTTTTGTATTTCACTTCAGAGGAACGACATGGCGACACTACACACGTACATATAGCGGGTGTCTGACATCAAACCATATTTTCGCTTGGAATGGAGGAGGAAGCAGAAATCCACAAGCTCGATACACGTGCCTTGCACCGAGACAGAACACCTGAACTAAACTTTCAGCATCTAATCGCATGCCGTGTAGACGTATCACACGTTTGCGTTTCTTGAAGATAAAGGAACCAGGCGCTTCTTTACAGAGTGAACCAATATACTGCGTGTAGAGCACGTACTGTTTCAGGGTCGCATGCCTTGCGCAGGCGCAGTGTTGCTTCACACTTTGAAGTACGGGGGGGGGGGGAATAGTAGAATACCGGGTGAAAAGGGAGAGTCGTGAAACAAACGAGAAGCTCTTTGCTACGAGCATCGTTATGTCAAAAGGTTCCCAGGCTTCGCTCGCTTGCCCTTCTGATAAGGGCAGTGAGCAAGTGAAGACGTTAGGATGGCTAGAAGCAGTGGATTTGAGACAAGGTAATAAATAATAGTATTATTAAATCGAAATATAAAAATTCAGTTTCTACAGCACAGAAAACACACTCCATGGCTATTACAGAGCCCAGCCGTTAATGCTGTTTAGGGAAATAATCGCTGTTTATTGTGAGAACTATACGGAACACACAAATGCGCTGTGTGGGCAGAATGCAGAGTTCAGTCCGTACCTCACAGGAAACACATTACGGCTCCCTTACAAAGCTCAACTGGTTAATGCTGTTATGCCTCACATGCAGCCCTCCCATTGTTAACATCAAAATTTCGCCTTAATATAGCCCTCCCAACGTTAGCAAAAACAAACAAACAAAAATCAGATTATATGCNCCCCCCCCGCCCCCAATGTAGTGTCTCTCACTACGACCACCACTTCTTCTTCTCTCTCTCTCTCTGTTTAGGGAAATAATCGCTGTTTATTGTGAGAACCATACGGAACACACAAATACGCTCTGTGGGCAGAATGTAGAGTTCAGTTCGTACCTCACAGGAACACATTACGCCTCCGCTACAAAACCCAACCGGTTAATGCTGTTTAGGGAAATAATCGCTGTTTGTTGTGAGAACCATGCGGAAGACACAAATAAGCTCTGTGGGCAGAATGCTGAGTTGTTTTAATGTTAAAGCAGCTGGTACATCTAGTTTATGCTTTGGAGGGCGAAATATTGCAGATAAGATGATAGATTTGACTCCTGATAAGAATAGTCTGACCTCAGTACTCAGAGCTTAAAATCAGGGAGTTGTAAATTCTGATTTTTTTTGCAACGGTGTGGAAGTGCATAATTCGGAGAGATAGTCCTGCGTCTTCTGTGCAAGAGGGATTTAGTAATGATGGATTTAAAGCATTAGAAGCACCCAAAACCATCTCATCAAGCTACACGGGCTCACACAACCAATACTTTGTTTACTTTGTTCGGGCCATGTTTTCGAGAATGTACTTGTATCAGACGGGGTTCGACCTGCTGCACGTGAGCTGAAAGTCCTTCTATCGCCTGCAGCAAGCAGAAGTACGTTTCGACTCAGCATGTCATAAGTTTCTATCAATTTTTAGCGCTGCTCTTCCTTAAGGGAGGGAAAGCGTCCTTATGACGTCACCATGCTATATATATCTCTCCCTACATTTTGTTTCGAAGTGTTTTTACGAAATTTTATATGGACGTTATGCCAATACTGTCCACCCCAAATTTCTTAGAATCTGTAATAACAACATGGCGGACGCACGAACTTCTTAGGTGGGAGCGCCGATTAATTCAGTGTCCTTTAATTGTGTAGGTGTACGGCAGTAGACTTTCGTAATGTACGCAAGTACTGTTCGACTAATTATTTTGTAGAATGCAAAATAACATGGCGACCTTGGAAAATTACTTTTAACTTTCAGGCTTATGGCGATAGCTATTGGACCATTGGACCTAAGCACATGAAATTTAGCATGCAGACAGTTCATAAACATGCTTACATAGTCCGCAGGAAATATTGTTTGTAAGTCAACAACTGCGAACTTGGCGTCGGTGGTTACGTTCGACTGATTAGCCTGGATGGAATCTGTATTGGTCGCAAATTCTGTACAAAAATAAAATTAAATAACAATAGATCTGTAGGATTATAAATTTACCTGATAGGATAATAGGCTTTATGAGTTGAATGTGTCTCTCATCCGGTTTCTTTTTTTCTGTGCGTGTGTTTCCGAAGCAAACACACTTTGTATCTTTCCCCTGGTTTTGTCTGGTTGCACGACTCCAAGAAAGAAGCAAGTCGGTTTCATGTTCCAACCCAGTAACTTATGCGTCACATCGCCACCCAACAGCTTGGTTGGTTGCGATCCAGTGGTTGCATACCTGCATTGTGTTAGGGAGGTTTCTGGTTCACATTTCGGCCCAGAGGAGGGTTGTTACGACTGGCTTTCTCGTAGCTTTTGTCAGGCCCTTCAAAGAATGGCGAGAATCAAACTGTGCTGTGACCACCACGTTGCATATAATTTCCAATTCATTATTCACTTATCATCGTATGATATATATATATATATACACATACGCAATTAAAATGTGGCAATTGCTGTTTCTGAAACCAGAGGTTCATATCCCGTTCCGTACAGGTTCCACTGTTCCCGCATTAGGATCATGAAACACCGTTTCTCTTTAGCTTGCAACCTTCGTCAGTAGATGCAGGGCTGTTAAATTGGAAATTATAGGCCGTATTCATAGATACTACTGACTAGAGTTAACAGGAGACAGATTCTAAAAATTATGGAAAGTCGCTAATGTCCGCATTTGTGATGATGACATTAAATATACACATCTGGGAGCTTTCTCACTTTTCCGACGTTTCGGCATCAATATATGCAATGGGCACCGCTGTGGATCGATGCTGTTTCATCACTGTTCTTAACTGCGTAGCCGACCGAGAGCCTGTTATTTAACTGAACCTGGAACGAGATGGAAGGTGACTGAGGAGGATCCCGCTGAAGTAACCGCCCCGGCATTCACGCGGAGACACTGGACACGCCTTCAGAACAGTCGACAAGCCGGCCTAGAGTAGAACCGGTTAAATCCTGAATAAAAGTACAGAGCGTTGTCATGACAGACTGCAGCCCGGGCGACCCGAAACAATTGACGGCCAAAATTATACTGACGGCTGTGCTCACTTTTATGTCAGCCTATCGAAACCCTTGAAGGACTTCCGGAAAGAGCGTATCGGGCGCAAATCGTGTGCTTCATTTCTCTATACAACTTCCATTCAATGCATTTTTCGCTCCGATAAATATTTATCGAGTTACACTTGATACGCTCGCAGAAGCGCGTGTGAAGTGTCCGGTATTCCCTGATTGTAACCAAACCTGGCATATATCGCCAAGTTTGGTTAAACTGCAAAATCTCTAATTTCATTGAAATCCGTTTGGCGGCTGTCGGATTGTTTACACACTGACAGGCAGACATGGCGAAGATAATACGTGCGTTTCTGCCAATTTCGTTTCCAAATGCGCCCGAAAATATCGAACAAATGAAGTTACAGCGAAGAGTTGTGCGGACCGAAAGAATTGGGAAGTGCTGGCACAGTGCGTGCAAAGAGTGGGAGCCGTCAGCCTGCAGGCGACGCCGTGTAGCTATGAATAGCAACAGTCAGTACTTCTGGTCAGTAACAGTCTCTTGTCCAGCGTACTTAATCTAAACCATTAAAAGTTCATCAAAATAGTGTTGTGGCGTATAGACCCATTGCTAAGCGGTGACTCTGTAAGCAATGGCCGTTGTTGGATAACGCAAATATACACTCGTGCAACAATAGAAAAACGGGGTTTCCTTTTTCTAAGCAACGGCTGTCCGCTTCGAGGAGTTTTTTATCTTGAAGACAGTTCAGTTGAATGGAGTGGAGTAGAGTGAATTGAAATGAAGTGACGTGAAGTGATATAAAGTGGTAGGTTAGTGAGCGAGAGTTCATTTGTCAGTTGTAAGCCTGTGAAGAGAAGACTAGGAGGTTGGTCTGAAATGGCCGCCAGCCTGGGACCCAGTCAGTTGAGTTGTGAACTGACAAAAGTTCTGCACTGGCGGCTGTGACAAAGAGGACATGAGCCCGGGAAGCTGAGGACTCTCCACTGTGTTAAATCTGTTGCTAGGAAACGGCTAGTGGAGATTGTAAAAGACTGAGGACACTAGTTTGTGTGTGTCAGTGTTCTGTAAAGTGCAGTTCCGAGTGGTGTATGCAAGTGGTCAATAAATCCATTCACCAGCCCATACCCCGTCTGCAGTCACTCACCTCTAAATACGTGATAGTATGTAAGAATTCAGTTCGTACCTCACAGGAAACACATTACGTCTCCGCTACAAAGCCCAACCGGTTAATGCTGTTTAGAGAAATAATCGCTGTTTATTGTGAGAACCATACGGAACACATAAATATAATGTGAAGGTATAATGCGGTAGAGGTTACTGTCTTCTGGGATATGACCAATTGTAATTTTATAGATCGTTACTGACGTTTCAGAGTAAGTTTCTTCCTCCATCTTCAGGGTGGAAGATTCCTGTCTCACATCTCATCTATCCAAAAGATGGAGGCAGCGATCTACCAGATTACCCGACGTCACTTCCAGGAAGATATTAATCTATATAAGCACTGCCGTGATAACCTGTATTCTCGCGAAATGTAGAGTATTTTATGCTGTATGAAGAGGTGTATACTGAAGACACGATTGAGGGTACGTCATGTCTTGTGTAGGCAAAGTTACGGACGAAAAGCCCAGTAGTGGAGTTTCGCTTCCCGTCGTACGCTGTTGGCTTGCACTGTCAGATGGTGACGCAACGTCGGACACGTGTGTTAGGTACAGCACGTTAGTTACGCTGTTTCGAAACGTTAATTCACATGGGCAATTTCTGTTCGCACTTGACAGTTACCAGATGGTGACGCAACGTCGGACACGTGTGTTAGGTACAGCACGTTAGTTACGCTGTTTCGAAACGTTAATTCACATGGGCAATTTCTGTTCGCACTTGACAGTTACCATCAGCGAGAGAACACACAATAATGGAAGATACGTTTTCTGTGCTCCGTACCGGGGCTATATAAAAGGGACTAGTAGTATCAGTGGTCTGGACAAGTGACAGACCCGTCCTCTCGTTAGAGAGGGCGCCCCATGTGGACAGGACAGTAACTGTCAAACAGGAACTAATTTGGGGCTCGACACCAAGACAGATTGACTGACTGACCGACCGTCAGTCGCAATGTGACTTTGACTCTGACAGTGATCTTTGAAGTGTGTAACTCAGTGAGACTGTCGTAGTTATTTGTAGTTACGTTCTGCAAGTGTTCAATAAATCCGATTACCAATCCCAACCCCGCCTGTAGCCACACTGTCACGTGACAGTATTTTATCTGGCTAAATTAGTTGGTTTAGGTTCTGCGTGTTCGAGATTTGAAGTAGTCTCGTATGTGACTGTGACCGTCTTCTAAGGCCGCGCCATAGCGCAAGCGGTTGGTTGGTTGGTTGGTTAGTTAGTTAGTTAGATAGTTAGTTAGTTATTGCAGAGGGTGGGTTTCCCCATGCACTTAGACCAGTATTGGTCCATTGTGCTTCCCTCTATGATATTCTACCAGTCTCTATATCCTACCGATATTGGTGCGTACCATCAGTCCCGACCGAGCCAGCGAGTTCGGCCTCCACTAGCTTGGCGGTATCTATAATGCTTCCCCCATCTATCTGAGGTGTTAGAGACTACTGTTGGGCGGGAAACGTCCTTGAATTTGGCTCACTGATCTCCTTAGGAGATATGAGGTTCTTTTACGTGACGTAAAGCTACGACACGGGACCCACGGCTTAAAGTCCTCCCGGAGGACTTGTTCCCTGAATTTTTCCGCCCTTAAAAATTCGACGACCTCCGCCGGGTTTGAACCCGCGTACCACGAGTCATGAGGTGGGAACGTTACCTCTAGACTACGGAGACCGCTTAGCTCAAGTGGTTAGTCGCTTGCTTCCCACCGCGGCGGTCCGGGTTGGATCCCGGGTGTGATCAAGTGGGATTTGTGGTGAACAGAGTGGAGCTGGGTTGGGTTTTCTCCGAGTACTTCGGTTTCCCCTGCCAGTCTTCATTCCACCAAATTCTTCATCATCATAATCACCCGGGGTAGATACAATAGACCAATCAGTGGCCGCTGTGCCGAGTGGACCCAGTTGGACTCCACCCCCCATTACGCGAATTAAAATATAGTCGTCTGGGTTGTACCGTACAGTCTGGTAGATCCTTAACAGCGTTTCGGAAGAAAGTGATGTTTCCATATTCAGGATATAGGAAATGTTTTTCCTGTCTTGAAGAAGGAGGCAATACACTCCTCTGTAACGTCCTCAAATTTTAACAGACTGCACGGCTCCGCAGCCACTGCCGTGACATCCAAGAGATCCACCTTACATTTGTAAGGAGCTGTAAGATCAATGTGACATGTAGCGGTGTAACTTGTGAATGTTTCCTCAGCTGCTGGTTTGTGACGCTGTGTGTGTGGGTTATGTAATAGACTCTGCCAGTAGCTGGACTGTGTAGGGTCGAATGGTAGGTAGATGAATTGAAAGGGGCTTGGAAGGTAGGAGTCTTTCCCTTATGGAGGCACTATCCCAGCGTGTGCCTAGAGGATCTGAGGAAGACCACAAAAAAAAAACACTTAGGATTACCGGTGTCCCCGCCGAGATTCGAACTGAATATCTACCGGATACCAATCTAGAGCGTCATCGCTACGTTAACCTGCTCGACGACACATTGTACAAGGTAGCGTCAGTAAATATGTCACAAATGGACGTGAAACGTAAAACTTAAGATATTCGAACCTGGTAAGGAAACATTTACTTCTGGACATGTCCTCCACCAACATTGATACACTTGTCCCATTGCTTTACCAGTGCGTCGAAACCCGCAGCATAGACGTCTTCTGACTGTTGTCTCAGCCAGTTACATACCTTCGTTTCAACCTCTTCTTCCTTGAGAGAATTTCTCGACTGTGAACCGCTTTACGCGACAATCAGTTCCCACGTAAATACGAAACATTTCTTCATTAATATCCTTTGCATTGAGTCCGGTTGTCCACAAAAAAAGAACAACAAAACTCTGCTCTTCGCCATTCTGACTATTGAAACCAGCCTCTAAACATGAGCATGCGTGCCTACTACATTTACTGTCAAGAAGCTAGACTGTGCTGCTACCTAATGACAAACATAGAAAACCTTTTACATACATTAGAGCTGGTTCACTTCAATTTGTGACTTATTTACTGACTTCCCTTGTAGTATTGTAGGCAGATACCAGCGTTTCGAAGGAACATGCTGTCTTCATCTTCAGGGTGAGGATGCGGTTGGGTTGCCTTGGAGACGTGGGAACAGATTCAATGATGTAACATACCATAACGAGAGTTTAATGTAAACTGTATCAGATCCAGTNGTTTCAACGAGTGGTCAGTTTGACATGGCATATCCAGATAAGCATTAATTTCCGTCTCGTCGTCCACGGCGTTCGTAGGTAGGGGTGTGAAGACTGTCTCGAGATAGTGTGCAAATGCTTGAGCCTTTTCAGGGTCTGTTCTAGCCCAGCTGGCGTCAGTGCGTCTGATTGGAGGGGTTGCTACTGTCGGTCTCCGGAGAGTTTTCGTTGCCTTCCATAACGAGTTGTCTTCAGGTGCTAAGCTTGAGGTGTATTGTTGAAAAGAGGCATTTCGGGTTTCCATTAAGACCGAGCGTAGTTTGTGTGTGAGACGGTTTAGGAGGGTTTTATCTTGTTTATTCCGCGTTCGGTGCAAATCCTGAGACTTTAATGTAAACTGTATCAGAGCCAGAAGATGGCTGAACACTTGGTGCAAATCCTGAGACTTTAATGTAAACTGTATCAGAGCCAGAAGACGGCTGAACACTGGGTGCAAATCCTGAATCAGTCACGTCTGTTGCTGTTAATTGAATAAGCTGATGTCGGCGATAACGTAGCGTTTGTAATGACGCACTGCAGGCACGAACTGGCGTGCTTTTGAGACGAAACCGCCGTCTGGCTGCTGTCTGCTGCTTGGGCCTGGCAGTCACGTGCTTGAGGAACACAGCTCGAACTGCGCCACGTCATGTAACAGGTGCACCTAAACAGAAATTGCTTGGAATACCCCCCACTTGTGAGGCCTGTCCCATCGTGTTTCCTCCCTCTCTGCAGGAAGGGCGGTAGAATACCACCTCACTTTTTGTCCCCTCTCTTTTTCGGGGATAACTCAAGCGAATTGTACAGTGTATTTACTTAATGCTTAGTGCATGTTTGAGGCATAACCTTCTTACATTTTCGTATGTTCAGTTTGTGTAGGGGGCACGCGGTAGCGTAGTTGGTTGAGGTACTATGCTACAAGCCGGAAGGCCGCGGGTTCTATTCCCGATAAAGCCATTGAATTTTTCAATTTACATAATCATTCCAGCCGCACTCTGACTCCTGTGGTCGACTCAGCCTCTAACAGAAATGAGGAACCTCCTGGCAGTAAAGGGCGGCCGACGTGTAAGGCTGACAACCCCACCGCCAACTATGAGCCGATTGTTTGGAAAATGTGAGAACTTCGACGTCTCACAACCCTATGGGCCTCCACGGCCTGTTACAGGGATAGCTTTACTTAACCTCACCGCTAACTGTGAGCCGACTGTCTAGAAAATGTGGGAGCCTTGACGTCTCACAACCCTATGGGCCTCCACTGCCTGTTAAAATTTGCTGAACATGGCTCGAACCGACGAGTGGACGAGTGTCAGTATCTCCCCCTGCGGTCTCTCGTTTTGAAATCAGTTGCTATGTTGTTACTGCAGTGCGTCAGATGACCGCGAATTAGTAATACAGTTGTATACAATTGCCTTGACGGCTTCTTGGCAGTCAGGCGACGCCCCTCGCTATTCTCATCTCCACAGAAGTGCCGCTAGTACAACCTTGACCATTCATGCACTGCGTAATTTATCAGTAGTGACACACAAACACACGGTCGCGTACAAATGAATGATCCTGCATGCTCGGTCCCAGTAACACACTTCAGTGACGTACAAACATGGCGAGCTCCGAGGCAGCAGCACCAAACCGTGGCCCTTTCAGGATGAGAAATACAGGACCAGTACCTAACTTCGTCGAGCAGAATTCGTGAGAATCTGGCATTCGCTCAGCTAGTCGAAACATTCGCCGCCTTTTGTGGAACTGAAAGATCCATTTGTCTCTGTCCTGAGTCAGTTGAATCCAGTCCCCGCCCTCATACCCTGTTTATAAAATCCTGTTTAATATAATTGGGTCTGCGCATAGGTTTCTTCACGCTTTGTAACTGTAATTTTCCATGCTTTGTTCGCCCATTCGCATGCTGTTCTCCTTGATTTCATTATCCCAGTAATGCAGAACCTGGTGGATAACAAACAGTGGACACCGTCAGAATGTGATGTTCTTCACCTTTCGGTATCCATGTAACAGGCCGTGAAGGTCCACAGGGCTGTGAGACGTCGAGGCTGCCACATTTTCTAGACAGTCTGCTCACAGGTGGCGGTGAGGTCAGCCTTAAGCGCCGGCCGCCCTTTATCCCCAGGAAGATTCCTGGTACTCATTCCTGTTAGAGGATGAGTCGACCCCAGGGCCATAGTGCGGCTGGAAGGATTAGGTCAATTGAGAAATCCAATGACGTCATCGGGAATCGAACCCGCGACTTTCCGGCATGTAGCATAGTGTCTTATCTTTCGGTTGCTGTCTTAATTACCAGCGGAGGGCCCTTGTGTATGCGGCAAGAAGCTGAGAAGTTGTTAACCAACTGAGCGACTATCAGCGTATGAAGGAATTCTCTACTTTATGAAGTTATGTAGTTACGGGATGCGAAGGTCCGCGCCATAGCTCAAGCGGTTAGTCGCTGGCTTCCCACCGCGGCGGCCCGGGTTCGATCCCGGGTCTTGTCAAGTGGCATTTGTGGTGGACAAAGTGGCCCTGGGGCAGGTTTTCTCCGAGTACTTCGGTCTCTCCTGCCAATCTTCATTCCACCAATTGCTCCACAATCACCCTCACCTATCATCTGGGGCTGGTACAATAGGCCAGAAGTGGCCGCAGTACAAGGGACATAGTCCCACCCTACTAGCAATAAAAAAATAATACGGGATGCGTAAGGTCAGACGAAAATCTAAAATTAACATACGTCGATATAGCTGGAAACATATTCGGCGAATAGAAGAACGCATGATCGGAGCCGAAAGAGGAGAGAGACTGGAATGCAGGGAGACTGTTAAGGTCGCTTTCCCCTGGGTCAGCACTGTTCGTAGCGTCCGCTCGGAGAACCTCAGAGAGAGAGAGAGAGAGAGAGAGAGTACGTATTAGGGAGAGAGGGACAAAATATCCTTGCTGTAAAGGCTTACAGACAACGTCCACTCCGACTTTCGGTAAGGGTAAATCTGAGGTAAGGTAAAGCATTGGGAAGTGATGAAGGTAAAGGGTTAGAATGTGGACTTTGTTATAAGCAAACGAAGTTGAGCAGAGGTTTTATTGCGTGTGATTGGAATTTTGATGTTGACGTTGGGAGGGCGACATTAGGGTAAAATGTTTATGTTAGCAATTGGGTAAAGTATGCAGTGGGAAGTGAAATTGGAGTACTAACTTAGCATTTGCTCCACGATCATGGAAAAACTTGATCGATTTGGCCGGTCACAGGACCTTTCGGATGGAAGCTGACTTCTAGCCTCACAGTAAACATGACGTTTTGCTTGCAATGGCCAACCGGTTAATGCTGTTTAGGGAAACAGTCGCGCTTTATTGTGAGAACCATACGGAGCACATAAATACACTGTGTGGGCAGAATGCAGAGTTCAGTTCGTACCTCACAGGAAGCACATTACGTCTCCGCTACAAAGCCCAACCGGTTAATGCTGTTTAGGGAAACAGTCGCTGTTTATTGTGAGAACCATACGGAGCACATAAATACACTGTGTGGGCAGAATGCAGAGTTCTTAATATTAAAGCAGGTGGTACAGATAGTTACCACTGTGTTTTAAAGGGTTAATGGATCTATGATTATGATAAGCATCATTATGGTGTCTGGAGTACAAAGCCTGTCCCACTTTAATGACATTCTAATTGCCGCGTTTGTGAAACAGCTGCTCGCCCCAGCAAGTTAGTGGCATATAATTTTCTGTTTTCAAGGCGACTTGCCCTTTCCCCAGTAATGCTACCTTCCGTACATTTCGAATTGATGTAAATCAGTGCACAGTGTGCAGTTTCCGTACTGTTATTTACTGCCCCCTACAGCCCCTCTGCAGGTCGAGATGACGATATTGTGTGGGTGTGCGCGTATGATTGTGGCGGGCACTTTCAGTAGCACTGAAAGTGTTCGAGATTCAGCAGATGTTACTGTGATCACATGAAGGTGGATGAGATGAGCACGTCTTGTGAACTCAGAGGAGACATGAAAAATGCCTACGAAATTTTGATGTGGAAACCTGAAGGAAGAGGCTACATGGGCCCAAGGCAAGAACCGTGAAACCAGCAGAAGCAGCCGTTACTGAGTAACGGCTTCGCAAACAAGCATGTTTCCACGGCACACAACAGTAGTGGGAAGCGGTGTTCTTTATGCGGTCCGTGCCGAGATGTAAGCAGGGCAGTTCAGTTGAGTTGTGTATGGATGGTGTGTGAGTTAGTGAACGATTGAGGTTCGGTCGTTGTAAGTTGTTGTGAGAAGCTGGTAGCTAAGGCACAAGGACAGTTCGAGAACCCAGAGTAAGGGGAACGTCCGCCATTAGAAGCCGTTACCGAGCAACGGCTAGTGAAAACGTGGCTGTGTACACTGGTGTGTGTGTGTGTGTGTGTGTAAGTAACAGTGGACTGTAAAGTGGAGACAGGCGCTGTATCAAAGAGTCCAATAAATCCGATTGTCAAACAACAGCCCATCTATAGTCACGCTATCACGTGACAAGTTTAAAGACATACGTCATGAGTTTGTGGACTGGGTTCATTTGGCTCAGGATAGTGACCAGTGGAGGGCTCTTGTGAGGACGGTAATGAACCTTCGGCTTCCACAAAAGATGGGAGTTGGGGGGGGGGGTTATGCTTTGGCTGTTAGATCTGATACGACCAGGCACTGCCATTTGCCGTTACGAAGTCGTGACTCCAGGGCGGGCACGTCAGGCTGACCTCACAGTGGACTGAAGTTACTGCGGTCTTGCAGCACAGCAATCCCTTGTCCAGCGCAGGGTTATGGAAACTAAAAAGTGAACATTAGAACCGCATACATAATTATATAATGCATAAAATTATGCAGGCAAAGCTATCCCTGTAACAGGCCGTGAAGGCCCATAAAGTTTGAGACGTCAAGCTCCCACAGTTTCTAGACAGTCGGCTCACAGATGGCGGTGAGGTTGTCAGATCTTACGTGCCGGCCGCCCTTTATCCAAGAAGATTCGCGGTATTAATTTCTGTTAGAGGCTGAGTCGACCCCAGGACCATAATGCGGCTGGAAGGATTAGGTCAGTTGAAAAATCCAAACTTGTATAACACATACAGTTATTTATTTATGGGTAAAGTTTGTAATGTAATGGTGGAACGCTGTGCTACAAGCCGGAAAGTCACAGGTACCATTTCCAATTATGTCATTGGCTATTTATGCTGTACAGCGTTTCTGGCAGGCCGCGTATAATCGAATTTTCCTTGTTCAGGATGTAAATTGTTCCAGTTTACGTTCACGCGTATAATCGAGTCCTTGTCAGACGAATCCTGTGCTGACGAGTTCTGTCTTCTGGGATATAGCACCGTGCAGTCCGTTGAGAGCTTTCCTGTTTCCTGCTGCTAACCTAACGGAAAGATATTAACGAAATTTACTACGAACGTTTGCCAATATGTACGGTAACCACTGCTGTTAAAGCGATGTCCAAGTACTGCGATTATTTTTGGGTGCGATTTCAATCCTGTCATTTTTTTAGTGTTATACAGGTAAAAGTCAAAGTTGTCCCTGTACTTAACTAATTAAGCACTGCATTATGAAGGCGTATGGGTGAGTGGAGGTATAGCTCCATTATTCTGGACCTCGGCAGTAGATAGGGGTGAGTAAAAAGGTAAATTGTCCCTGTGCTTAACTAATTAAGTACTGCGCCATGAAGGCCCATCTGGGATTGGATGTATAGATCCACATTTTCTTGATCTCGGCACTAGTTGGTGAGTGGTCAGCTTCATTCCCCTGCCGCTTTATCCCCGGGGAAAGAGTCCCTGGTGCCCTTTCGATAGAAGGTTGGGTGAGCCCCAGAGCCGGTCTGAACGACACGGTGAAGAGAAAATCCTTGATCCTACCGGGACTCGAACATCGATCCCTCGTTCGTCCATCCCGTAGCCAATTGCTATACCGACTGAGCTCTCGTGGCTCTGAATCTGAGTGTTGTTCCTTGTTTACAGTTTAAGCTATTGTAAACTGTGATACTGACGGAAAGCAACCAAACCCGGACGAAAGACGGGTATTTCTACTTGGCTCTTAACACAGATCAGTTGCTTTTGTGGGTGACGCTCCATGCTGTGGGAAGTGCAGACAGTGTTCACAGCCTGATCGTGACCGGAGCTCCGGGATCCCCACAATCGTCAGAGCAGAATCTGTGCCACTGATCCAGCGAGACAGGGCGCAGGAAAATGGAATGCAATGAATTGGGCAATCTCGATTGGATAATAAAGGAATAGAAATTACCTCGAGCTTTGCTGTCCTCCCACCAGACAATGGTGACATCTGTGTTCGCAGTAGCGGAAGTCATCTGTCTTGCGAGTAGCACTTAATTTCTCACTAGCGTAAGGTCCGTTGAAACTCAACGGGATATTGTTACGACATAGGCCTGATTGGTCACGCTACTTACTTCGTTGTCATCCACTTTTACATATTTCAAGCCTCTAGAGACTTGAGGGTCACAGTTTCACTTAATTTGCACCCTGTGAATTTAGACAGCTTTGTTTGTAAACTGTATCTGAACCATCTTTACCGTGAATTGTTAGATACTAGATTCCATGCTGAACATATTATGACATGACTCAGGGTAGACATTCATTGGTAGGCAACGACTTGGTAAACAGGTTCCCGCGGCAGCGAATACGCAAGCAAGAATCCAGGTATTGCTGAGCTATGACGATGGACACGGTGTTTTCTGTTGCATCCGCCACGAAGATTACCACGAGAGAATTGAGAGAGTCTCTTGAGACTGCGGGCGAACATGATTGAGAAGACATGGCAGCTGAAAGTTAGAAAAACTGCAAAAGTGCGTCTGTGAAAAGAAGACTTCCTGTCCGCTGCAGTTACAGTGAGATTGGTATAATTACTGTGTTAAAATCCGTTGGCAGGATACGACTAGTGAAGACTGAGAACCCTAGTGTGTGTAGATCAGCTATGGGACTGTAATTACTTGTAGCTCAGAGTGGTATCAGTAAATCATCCACCCCAAACCCCATCTAATAGTCACACCTGTATTACACATGACAACATGATGGGAACGAAAAGCGCCACACACAGGAATTTTCTTCCATAAGGTTGCCTACTTAAGGCATCACCCTCACATGATTTAGATAGGCAAGGTAACGAAACTCGATAGAATAACAATATGCACTACGCTTAGTTGATATCTAGAGTTACGTTAGGAACATCTGGTAAAAGTGGACACTGCAATACCGACTCAGTATACCTACACTGCCGTTTATTGTTGCCATCTTATGCCCATGTTCACGGTTACTTGCTAACGTCGTACATATCAACACAATAGTATGCTTTAGGTTTTGGTATTTTTTTTTTCCCTTGGATTACCCTGTTGCTTAGCAATCATGAGGAAGGCGAGCGGACAACAGTCTTACCAATTATCGCTAATTGGGAAGGTGTTAATGGCGGAAACAAGTAAACAATTATAAAGCAGCGGAGTAATTTCAACCTCGAAATAATGAATCCTCCTTTATCCTGAAACGCTTGGTCCCAGGGCCTTTTATTTGGAGGCCCCGTTGAAGTTACAAAGGGTTTGGGCCTCCCCAGTCCATAAAGAATTAGTTAAAATGTGATTGAAGCAGTCTGAAAACTTCAGTAACACAGCTTAATTCTGTGTAGTATAATGTAGCCCTTTCTTTTCACTGCCCGTATACGATAATGCGACCTTTAGTATGTTCTGCAGTCCCTGGGAGGAGTCGAGATAGCTCAGTCGGTATAGCGACTGGCTAGAGCAAGGGTTCGGCTTTCGAGTCCCGGTGGGGTCAAGAATTTTCTCTTCTCCACAGCATCCAGACCGCCTCTGGGGCCCACCCAGCCCCCTATTCATTTGGTACTGGGGTAAGGCGGCCGGAGAATGAAGCTGGTAACTTACCTCTAACTAGAGCCGATATTAAGAAAATGAGGATCTGTACACCACTCCCCCCCTTAAAACGTTTATCTAAACACTCACTCCCCCGCAAAATATTGATCTGTGCGTCCACTCCTACATAAAATGTTGATCTATGCGCCCACTCCCCTGCAAGATGTTGATCTGTGCGCCCATCCCCCATAAAATGTCGATCTAAATGCCCACTCCGCCATAAAAATTGATCTAAATACCCGCTCCGCCATAAAATATTGATCTGTGCGTCCACTCCCCCATAAAATATTGATCTAAATACCCACTCCGCCATAAAATGTTGATCTGTGCGTCAGCTCCCCCGCAAGAAGTTCATCTGTGCACCCACTCCCCCATAAAATATTGATCTAAATGCCCACTCCGCCATAAAATGTTGATCTGTGCGTCAGCTCCCCCGCAAGAAGTTCATCTGTGCGCCCACCTCCCATAAAATGTCGATCTAAATGCCCACTTCGCCATAAAAGGTTGATCTGTGCGTCCACTCCCCCATAAAATATTGATCTAAATACCCACTCCGCCATAAAATATTGATCTATGCGTCAACCCCCATAAAATGTTGATCTATACGTCTGCCCCCATAAAATGTTGATCTATGCGTCCACTCCCCCATAAAACGTTGATCAATACGCCCACTCCTCCATAGAATGTTGATCTATACGTCCACTCCCCCATAAAATGTTGATCTAAATACCCATCTCTTTAATGAACCGTCACAACACAGCAAATAGTAAAACATCAAAGTCAGCGTTCAGCTGTGGCTTTGCTACATGTTTCGGCCACTATCGGCCATCATCAGGCAAATACTCGTACATATCAACAAAAATCTACTATTTAACTGCAGTCATAAAATGGATATAACACTATTAATCGTACAAATTTAAAAATGCTTATGTATAAAATACAAAAGTTCAGATTATATAAAAATTAAAAATTGGAAGTATTATAACAAGATAAAATCTTAATGATGTTTTCAAAAACATTGAATCAGTCGTTAGATATACTTTGTGTGCGTTTCCATAGACAGTAGGGAAATTCGGTATTACTTTATATAGAAGATTTTAAGAGAGGCCCATGGTGTAGCAATTAATGAATTGTGTAATGCTGCCTCGTCATTAAGAAGAATTGCCCGTATTGCATGGAAAGCAAACAACGACTCCCACTCTGCCATACGTCTTCATGGCTTAGTGCTTAATTAGTTAAGCACGGACAACTCCACCTTTGCGATCTCCGAAAAGTGGCGCCACTTCTGTGAAGTGGGGAAGTGAATTCTCATATTTTGTCGAGATTTCTGTACGCGAGTTTGATTGATGGAGTGCTTGATGATGAGGTACTGTACTCTGCTTTATCACTTCTCCTATTGGAAATGTGACAGGCCTGTCAAGTTAGGTGAAGGGCTCGTCATCATGTGCTCCTGTTCAGCTATCTCGCATGCCCCCCTCCCCTCCCTGTTTACATGTACACACCGTCTGTTTGGGACACAGATCACAAGTCTGAATTGGATTACATTAAACCCTCGTTAATCCGGACTAATTGTGGGGGTCCTGATTAATGAGGCAAAAGTAGCCTTAAAAGAAGAAAAACTTACAACACAAATAAATGGGAAAGTTTAATAAAATAGGTAGTGCTGATTAAAATAAATAAAAATATATCACGGCACAAATTTCTTCCTCTGTCAGAAGCCGAAACCCAGGGTCTCCTTCAGCTAGCTGAAGCCAATCTTGAATATTTTGTTGCATGGTTTCAGTTTCTTCAGCCTACCTGAACACAGTCTGAAAGTTCTCTTGCCCCTAAATTCCATGTGTCTTTTAAAGTATGTACTCAACTGTGAAGAGAATTTTTCACTTTTCATATTTCGATCCGGATTATCCCATATCAGTATTAACTGTAACCGGATTAGAAAGTGTTTATTATGTAACTTCCTTTAAAGACTGAGTGTATATAAAAATCCAGTTCATACCTCACAGGAAACACATTACGTCTCCGCTACAAAGCCCAACCGGTTAATGCTGTTCAGGGAAACAACCACTGTTTATTGTGAGAACCATACGGAACACACAAATACACTGTGTGGGCAGAATGCAGAGTTCAGTCCGTACGTCTCCGCCACAAAGCCCAACCGGTTAATGCTGTTTAGGAAAATAATCGCTGTTTACTGTGAGAACCATACGGAACACATAGAGAGAAAGAGAAAGGTTAAAGAAAGAGAGAAAGAGCATCGATTATAAGAAGGTTCCCAGGCTTTGCCCGCTCGTCCTTCTGGTAAGAGTAAAGTGAAAGTGTAGGCGGTAAGATGATTAGAAGCAACGACTTGAGAGAGTTGAGAAAGAGGGGCCGCGGAGCTTTTAATTTAAAAAATTAGAGTTTACGTGTATAATTTTGGTAATTTTGACAGCAAGGGACCGTAATTTTGATGAATTTAAATCGGGAGGGCTGCATGAGAAGCATGCAGTAGCAACTTGGAATTTGGGAACCATCTCAGCATTTGCTTACAAGACAGAGGAAAACCAAGAAAACCTGTGTCGAGATGGCCGGTCGCAGGACCTTCCGGATACGCACTGACTTCTAGCCAGCGGTCCGGCAAGCAAAACAGACGGGCGATTCCCTAACGTTTCCCTAGCATGTGTGCTTAATGCTTTATTGATAAGGTTTACAGTGCGTACATGTCATCAATAACAATACACTGGTTAATTTACAATTTCAATACATTTCGAAATACAACAAAACAGTTTGTGTGTCTATCATCTTGATCCACTGCAGTCGTCACCTCTTCAGTTGGGCTCTCATGTTGGTCCAGCGTCCAGCGTAGAGATTAGCTCTTGGTGCTGCTAGAAGACTGAGTCCTCCGGTATTCCTTCTGATGATTAGCCGCCTGCAATGAGGAGCACTCCGCTCATATAAGTGATTCAGGGTATTTTTATGGAAGGGGGAGGGTGAGCGGGTGTGTGTGTGTGTATGTGTATGTAAGGTCAAGGTGCGATATCGATTTGATGCTTCACAACACAAGATCAGTCCGTCAACAGGGTGCGCGGCCTTTTGTGTTTATCGTGGATTGGATTGTACTGGCCTAACTGCCTTATTTGAGAGTTGTCACTAAGCTGACTTATTAAATATAATTTTGTGGCTATTCTACTAACATGGGTTTGAATAGTCTCAATCCCTGTCTGTTCATGAAGTGTATCGATGGGCGTTACCCTTGGGAGTTTCGTAATAATTCGTAAAACCTTGTTCTGAAATAATTGGAGTTTATTAATATGTGTTTTGGCCGCATAACCCCAGGCAGGGACTGCATACATTAGAATTGACCTTATTAGAGACTTATAAATTGTTAGGGCCAGATTAATATTTAAATACACTGTGGGCAGAATGCAGGGTTCAGTGCGTACCTCACTGGAAACACATTACGTCTCCACTACAAAGCCCAACCAGTTAATGCTGCTTAGGGAAACAGTCGCTGTTTACTGTGAGAACCACACGGAACACACAAATGAAGAAGAAGAAGTGGAGGTGGTAGTGAGAAACACTACATTGGCGGAGGGGGGGGGGGAAGAAACTATATCTCCGATTTTGAAGGTTCCCAGGCAGTGCCCGCTTGTCCTTCTGGTAAAGATAGAGCGTATGATAGGATTTTTTTATTTTTATTTATTTTTTATTTTCTTTTATTTTTTGCTAACGTTGGGAGGGCTATATTAGGGCGAAATTTTGATGTTAACAATGGGAGGGCTGCATGTGAGGCTTTCAGTGCAGTGCAACGTGGAATTTGGGTACCAACTCAGCATTTGCTCTAGTACCGAAGAAAACCACGGAAAACCTTGGTCGAGCTGGCCGGTCTCAGGACCTTCCGGATGCAAACTGACTTCTAGCCAGCAGTCCGGCTTAAATACGCGAACCCTAACATTAGACCCTGTGTGTCCTGTTCCTTTATTTTAAAAGTTGACATGTGTTTATACATTTGTTTTTGCATAATTTGGATGAGCATCAAACATTTGTGTATCATATTTTCAACGGGTTGTAATTGTTTAAGTGTTAAAATTGATAAATTTAAATCACTGTTGTGGAGGGGCAAAGGTTTGTTGCTCATCCAATGACAGGATTTTATGATTACAATTCTCTTTTTTTAATCGCATCTTCTTTTCTTGTCCAGCATAGGTGATGGCTGGTCGATGTGGCCCCGGGCGTACTGGGCGTTTGGGGAGTTTCAATCATCCGGTTACCTGTAAAGAGATCTTAGAGCTGATTATCATGCAAGCAGGGATAAGGGACGCAGATGTTTATCACCAGTGGGATCGTAGTGTCCTAGTGCCTGAATCTGACT
>NW_019721013.1:113525-116901 GCF_002891405.2 Cryptotermes secundus | reverse complement strand
CGATTTCTGGTACAATGTCCTCGCTAACCTCTTGAAATGACTTTTTATTGATGACATTCCCGTCTGTTCGTGTAAGGTTGCAATTGGTGTTACCCTCGGTAATTTTGTTGTTATCCTGAGGACTTCATTTTGAAATGTCTGTAATTTATTTATGTGACTGTTGGCAGCATAGCCCCATGCGGGGAAGGCATATGACAATATGGAACGGAGGAGTGATTTATAAATTACCAACGCTAAATTAATGTCAAGCCGGTCACGGTAGCCGAGCGGTCTAAGGCATGCACTGTCTTCGCTCGCTCGGAAACCGGGATCGTGGGTTCGAATCGCACTCAGGGCATGGATGTTTGTGTGCGTTTTTCTGTGTTTGTCTACAGGTAGAGGCCTTGCGACGAGCTGATCACTCGCCCAGTGAGTCCTACCGAATGTGTAAGATCTAGTGAACCAAAGTGAAACGGANGGCCGAAATGAGTTTAGCAATCATCCCGGTGTTCCAGACCTTGTCGAATGCTCGTTCAATATCCAGGAATAAGGTTACTGTAGCTTTGTTATTGTTGAAACCGTGCGTAATGCGCTCCACATTCCTTAACAACGCATGTGTTGTGGAGTGACCTCTTTTAAAACCGTATTGGTCATTTGTGATAACTTGCAGCTTCCTAAGTTCGAAGTTTAGTCTTTTTAGAATGATTTTCTCTAAAAGTTTACCTAAAGAATTTAGAAGGCTTATTGGTCTATAATTTAGTGGGGACGTATGGTCTTTGCCTGGTTTCGGAAGCATAATAATTTTTGCCTCTTTCCATTGTGTAGGAAAATAATTTAGGGCAAGTGATCTATTAAACAGTTTTGCAATAAATTTGAAAACAAACCGCGGCAGATGCTGAAGTATTATATTCTGTATCCCGTCAGGCCCTGCTGCTTTGCGTGATTTGAGGTGGCGGACAATCCAAGCAATTTCTGAATGATTTGTAGCCCTGATCCGGTCTGTCAGTGGCTGTGTAAGGAAGTCATTCACTACTTGTTCAGTGCTAACTGTATAAGTACGATCAGCATCCAAATTGGTAGTGACAGTTTGTTCCAAGGTATCGGCAAATGCGTTTACTTTTTCCTGGGTTTCGGTCACACTTTTCCCATTAATGGTAAGGGGNTGGTTTCGGAAGCATAATAATTTTTGCCTCTTTCCATTGTGTAGGAAAATAATTTAGGGCAAGTGATCTATTAAACAGTTTTGCAATAAATTTGAAAACAAACCGCGGCAGATGCTGAAGTATTATATTCTGTATCCCGTCAGGCCCTGCTGCTTTGCGTGATTTGAGGTGGCGGACAATCCAAGCGATTTCTGAATGATTTGTGGCCCTCATCCGGTCTGTGAGTGGCTGTGCAAGGAAGTCATTCACTACCTGTTCAGTGCTAACTGTAAAAGTACGATCAGCATCCAAATTGGTAGTGAAAATTTGTTCCAAGGTATCGGCAAATACGTTTACTTTTTCCTGGGTTTCGGTCACAGTTTTCCCATTAATGGTAAGGGGTGGGATGTTAAAATTTGTGTTTGTTAAACTTTTAGTTATCCGCCAGGTGTCTCTCATGTTATTAGTGTCCAGCCCTTGTAAAGTTTTCTGCCAGGTGTTCGATAATTGTTCTTTTATTGCCGAATCTATTTGCTCTTTTAAAGAATTAATGAGAGGGCGAAGAGTAATATCACGGGTTCTTTGCCATTGCGTCCGAAGCCTGTTCCTCTTTTGAATGAGTACACGAGTGGAAGCTGCAATCTGCATTGATTTGAAAGTTTTCCTTCTTAACGGTACAGCATAGAGAGTGGCTCTGTTGAGGATGTCTGTAAGGTGCTTAACCGCTACATCAATCTCGCTCTTTGAGCAGTTCCCTTCTAGGCACTGAGTATTCAGATTGTTTACTAAGTAATTTTGAAAAAGTTCCCAGTTCGCTTCCCGGTAGATAAAATTTTGTTTAATTTCGTCAGGTTCTACTGGCCCACGTATGGTCAATAAGACGGGGTTGTGATCGGATGTGGAGAGGCTGCCTAGGGTGCGTACAGAGTGACGTGACAGTACGTTACTGAGGATGGCAAAGTCAAGTATTTCCGCCCCTGCAGGGTTTCTGTCTGGAAAATGCGTAGGCTGTGACGGAGCGGAAATTATGTAATTATTTTTGTAATAATGATTTAAAAGGGATTGTCCCGCCGCGTTATTCTGTCTAGCGCGCCATGTTACGTGCTTGGCGTTGAAATCGCCTGCAAGAATTACCTTGTGCCCGGTTGCTATGAGGAGGTCTAAGTCACGTTCTATTATTTTTCCTGGCGGATTGTAGACCGAAATTAATACTATGGATTCCTTATTAATGTTGAGTTGAATTGCTGTAGCTTCCATATGTTGTAAGCGAGGAAGGAGAATTTCTGAGTGTTTCAAATCCTGACGTATTAGAATGGCTGTTCCGCCACCCCGCTGGTTTAGCCTGTCAGTCCTGTACGTTATGTAGTTCGGACCTTTACATTTCGTGGATGGCTGTAAGTAATGGCTGTAATTCCATAACGAGTCTCTAATTAAGTATGTATAAGTGATTGCTATGCGTGTTCCTATTTTAGGCGAAAGAGGCGAATCACTTGGGTTCATGATGTAAACTTGTCAAGAGAGTAACTAGGGGAGTTTCATACATTGATATCCCAACTCCTGAAGGACGAAAAACGGTTCTACATATATTTCAGGAGGAATATTGACCGCCTGAGAGCCATCAGGCAAGATATCACTAAACAATATACCAATTGGCGGAGGCCTATTCTTGCCATGAAGTAGAGGATTTTTTGAGACCCATAGAACTGAAAGAAGGAAATATAAAACACATTGTATCAGCAGCGTGTTTGCTTCATAATTTTCTACGTCTCAAAAACTGTGATGAAAGGTACAGGGAAGAACTGCTACGAGTGGAGCCATTAGAAGGAGAAATGTTCCCTATCCAGCCTTTACGTCTCCTAAGGGCGCCCAACGTTAGCTACGCCATTAGAGAGCGGTTTGTTGCTTGCTTCAACTAGATGACTGCCCCTGGAATTCCTGTTAGTGAACGGAACTGGTGCATAGCCTACACTAAGAATGCCCACAGTTACTGTATACTTAACCCTATATAAATACAATATATACAAATTTTTCTACTTGCTGTCTCTGTTCATTGTAACAGCAAATTCCTTCCACTTTCTATCCCTAGCACGTGAATCCTTGTACATCGGATGACGAGTATCGTACAATAAAGCATTTTCTTTGACGAACTCTATTATTTGTTCCATTTGGCTACCCATGTCGTTTCACGTACGTATAGATACTGATTGAGTGTGAGTCATGGCCAGCTGGTTATCGGGTGTCAAAGATTCCCGAGT
>NW_019721013.1:102203-112970 GCF_002891405.2 Cryptotermes secundus | reverse complement strand
GCCATTGCAAAAACGACGATCACACAAAACAGTTGTCACTATAAACTCTGCCGAAACTAGTCCTTACCTTCTGAAGCAACGGTAGTCGGCTTATCGACTCAGGAATGTTAGCTCTATGCGCTCATAGCGGCAAAAAGCGGTACTACAAAAGCCCACAAAAAAATTAGTTCGTTTCTTTTGGGTACCCCATCGTAGGTTGTGAAGCCTGTAGGCTGGAATTTTGAGTGAAAATTTTTGTTAAGTCTGGTCGTGTCACCTTTAAAGTGGTGGTGGATGACGACCGGCGGAATTTTCTCTCTGGGTGCGGTTAGGAATTTGTTCTTCTTGCGCTCTGAGCTACCAGAAACGCGACTCTCAGGAGTGGTAGAGGATGGCAAAGCTGTATTAATGGCGGTTTCTATTCTGGTTGTGTTTACTTTTGTTTTTTTTTCGACTCATGACGCCATATAGTCTGGTGAGTTATTATACTCGTTTTGGAGGAACTCGACTGGCTTCTTGGCCGTTCCATAACCAAAGTGATTAGCAACCTGCGGCCCAGTTTCAGTCTCAGGTCATGTGGGATTTGTGGTGGACAAAGTGGGTCTGGGGCGAGTTTTCTCCAAGTACTTTGGTTTCCCCTGCCAATTGTCATTCAACCAATTGTTTCACATATATAATTAGTGTATTATTCACGCTATATAGTTAAGGAATTCTATCTTTTTCTTCCACCATGAAGATGCAGGCAGTATCTTTCTTCGAAACGTCGCTAACAACCTTCGAAACTTGGTTTATAACCCAGCAGACAACCGTCTGATACTATCAGAAGCGTGTAAGCGAACACGGTAGGATAATATTAAAATACATGTTGAAATATTTTGTCAGAGTGTGGAGTGGATTCTTCTGGAGGGGAACGGGGCACGGGGCACGGGGCACGCGCTAGCGTACTTGGTTGAGACACTTTGCTACAAGCCGGAATGTCGCGAAATCATACGTTGGATATTCAATTTGTTAAGTTCACTTCGGACAGATTTTGTAGAAACTGGGTCTTCAAGATGAATATTCAGTTTTGCTGTCACCTGTGCCGCGATAACTGCTTGATTTTTCGAAACAATTTTTCTCAGTGTACGACTATCTTTCTCTGTAGAATTTGATTTTCGCGCACTGTTCCTCTACCGTGACGTTGTCTTCCTATGATTCGTGTGTGCCCACATAACCCTAGAGACTCGCTCTAGGCACACGTAATAGAGTGGCAGTTTTGTCACGGATGCTCCAGCTAAACGCGCACCCACGATCTGGCCTCTTTCAAAATCTGACAGATCTCCCATTTTCCGATTCTTTAACACGGACTGTCAGCACAATCACTAATACACTTACACGAGCACTATAGAGTGTAAACAAATGGAAGAACTTTCAATTTTGCCAACACAAATTCTGTTCCTCAATTTCTTCTTCTTCTTCTTCTTCTTCTTCTTCTTCTTCTTCTTCTTATTATTATTATTATTATTATTATTATTATTATTGGAGGGGGTGGGTTTCCCCATGCACCGCGACCAGTGGTCTATTGTACGTCCCCCTGTGATATACTACCAGTATCTGTACCCTACCGATACTGGTGCGTGCCATCAGTCCCGACTCAGCCAGCGAGTTCGGCCTCTACTGGCTAAGCGGTATCTAGATGCCTCCCCCCTCTACCAGAGGCGTTAGAGACTATTGTTGGGCGGGAAATGTCCTTATAATTTGGCTGAGAGGCCTCCTTGAGGCATGAGGTTCTTTTACGTGCCGTAAAGATACGACACGGGACCCACGGCTTAAAGTCTCTCCTGTACCCTGAATTTTTCCGCCCTTAAAAATTCCACGACCTCCGCCGGGTTTGAACCCGCGTACCTTGAGTCATGAGGTGGGAACGTTATCCCTAGACTACGGAGGCCGCTTCCTCAGTTTCTTAGTGTTTACATTGTTTTGTCCAATGCATTCTGTTCGTATCTCACAGGACACCCCCGTGTCCATGACGACCAACCGGTTAATGCTGTAAGTACACTGTTTGGCCAGGCTGTAGGGTTTCTGTATGTTAAAACGGCTGAGACGTAAGCGCATAGCAATCAGGGTGCTGCGAAGGGTTCAAGAACACAGAGAACCGGTCTCAATCAGTCTCACTTGCATGATGAGTCTCATAAAGCCCCGTAAGAATCACGGCATGGCGACTGGTGGGACCGGGTTCCACACATTTCCGTGGCTGCGAGTCATGCAGGACAGTGACTCACACTGCCGCAGCGTAACGGTGCCTGACATTGACCCCGGACTGATCGCTTTAGCATCCCAATTAACGGGGCACTGCGAAATGGAACCAGTGCTTACGTCAGGAGCTGACTTGCTCTTGAAGGTAATGGAGTTTCTGTTGGAAAAGCTGAAAGAAAAAGGCCACTTGGAAGGCCTGGCCGTAGGTGGGAGGATAATATTAAAACGGATCGGAGGTGTATACTGGATTCGTATGGTTAAGTACGGCATGCTCTCCGAAAGATGGCACTGAATCTGTTCGCTAACTGAGGTCGGCCACTCAAGGACTCTTCCGTGAGTTGGAAGGTTAACCCAGATTAAGGGCGAGGAGATGTGGAGAGAACACTAGGATATCAGGTAACGACAAAAATCGAGAAAATTACATAATAGGGTATAAAGTTAAAGTTGTCCCTGTGCTTAACTAGTTAAGCACTACGCCATGAAGGCGAATGGGGGAGTGGATGTATAAACCCACTGTTTCTTGACCTCAGCACTATTTTGAGGTGAGTGGTCAGCTTCACGCTCCGGCCTCTTTATTCCCGGTACCCACTGGGTGAGCCCCAGAACCTGTGTGTACGACATGGAGAAGAGAAAGATCTGGCCCCTACCGGGCAAGCCCGTAGCCAGTCACTATACCGACTCCCATAATTGCATAATTGGGTGCTTTATACCTATTTACGCATGTATAGGCCGCAGCACAATTTTCAGACAGAAATTATAAAAAAAGTAATTTTCTTGGAATATTATTTCAGGAGTAGAACACTCTGTATTACTAATTATGAATATAATTTTTTTTTTAAATGAAGTGTGATTTCGAATATAAGCCGCACCCCAGTTTTCCTCTTGAATTTTTGGCAAAAAAATGTGCGGCCTATGCATGCGTAAATACGGTAATTTGTAGAGCCACTTCCCATCAGAGAGTAGTACGTATTGGTCATAGAATGTGAAGAGGAGGTGACTTGGTAGACCTAGACGCAAATGGAAAGATATGTCAAGACTGGGGCTAAAGGCATACTATATGAGGAGGTCGGTTGGGTTAAGCTGGATGAGAATGGGGGGGGGGTCAGGAGACGGGCTGATGTGAACGCGGTAATTAAGATTCTTGTAAGATTCTCTCACAACACTCAGAGACTTACAGTCCGTTAGGGGCAGAACCAACTCGAAACAGCAAATAAATTTCTGTGCGGGTTTGAGGTCCTCAGGGCAATGACAGCGAAGCATACGGTTGTGACGCCGTGTAGTCTGGAGAGAACCCGACATTTGGGAGGAACATACCACCTCCATCTTGAATGTCGAAGAGTAATTAAGCAAGTGCAAGACGACCCTGATGATAGAGAAGTACACGGCATTGTAGCCCAGAATTCGTGTACGAACAGATATATGTATGATTCCTAGAGATGTGGCCAGAAGGGAGGTTGCGCCTGGGCGTCACATTTCGCCGCGAGCGGAGCTGCACGGTGATTCTGTTGTGGATAGAGACTGCTGCTGTCGGAGATCCACTGCGCATGGAAATGAGATGTGAAAAGGATCAGTGACCTCTGAGTTGTGACCCCTCGCAGTGGCACCTCCTTAAGGAGCTGTTCATTGACCCCAGTCGGGATACAGTGCACATCTTGCAACACCGCAGCGGGTTCTCTTGTGGAAACATCCTGAGCCAACTTTGCTGCTCTTCGGCCAGGCGCCAGTCAGAGAGGCCGTTACGGTTCCTGATTACGGCTGTAGGTGGCTCCCCCTTTTGTAGATTCAAACTGTCGTCTAATTGTCGCACACTGCAGTGTTGAATGACAGGATGATAGGTGAGCGTGACTCAGTAGAAATACTATCCTGATATGTCCTGGAGGGTTTGAGGAAAACCGCGAAAAATCTAACTCAGGATAAGTCGTGTCCCGGCCTAGATTCGAACCTTGTACCTCCCGAATACGAGTGTAAAGCGCTGCCGCTAGACCAGACCCTCTCTCGGTTGTATGGTCACGAAAATCACGAAGTTCATTACCGTATTCACAAGAGCCCATCGCTAGACATATGCCAAATGAACCCAGCCCACAAACGTTTTATCATGAACATTCGTTTTAATATTATTCTCGCACTTGGTAGTGAGCTGTTTCTTTCTGCGAACGATTTGATGGCGCCTGGCGAAGACTCGTCTGGGAGGGACACTGCGCAGGCGCCTGAAATGGTAACGGTAATGTTGCTGTGTTTAAGCAGTGAAATTAATACGTATATGGAGTGGAGGAATTGCTCGCAGTTCTTAAACACAGCGTTAGGTGGTGATAAGTGGTCAGTTTCACGCTCCTACCGCTTAACTCCGGGGGAAACATACCCTCATAACCTTTGCACGGGAGTCTGGGAGGGACCCAAAAGCCGGTCTGGACGATATGGATTCGGTCTCTCATCTCATAGCCTGGTCACTATACCAACTGAGCTTTCCTGGCTCTCACAATTATATTTGTGCCTAACATAAGCCGGATTGGAAGGAGGGGAAGCCCCTAAGCAACAAGTCAATTTCGGCCTGTTCTGACCGCCGTCAGGTCATTACGTTTATGTTGAATTACATGATGAAGATGGGCAAATTTCTCAACGTCATAAAATTAAAAGTTGTGCATATGTTTTGGGGCGAATGTACGGAAATATACACAGTGTGTCCAGGTTCTGTTAGGACTGTGTTCATTAAAAATACAAGATTTGAATTATTTTCAAATTTTCACTCTCTTTATTGAAAATAGTCTCCTTCTGAATCAATACATAGGTGGAATCGATTGAAAAGTTTTCGAAAACAGTCACTGTAATCCTTTTGTGGAATCGCATTTAAAACTGCGGTACATTCCCTTTGAATGTCCTGGATGGTGTCGTGACGGTCTCCTTTCATCGGCAACTTTTGGGAACAACCAGAAATCGGCTGGAGCCAAATCTGGCGAATATGGAGGATGATCAAGGACTGTGATCCCTTTTCTGGTCAAAAAATCGCGCACGATCTTCGATTTGTGAGGTGGGGCATTATCGTGGAGGAGCGACCAGGAACCTTGCTCTCGATATTCACGTCGAATTCGAAGAATTCTCGCCCACACACGATTGAGGACTCCGAGATAATAATCAGAATTCACTGTTTGACTTCCTGGCAGAAATTCCTAATGAATGATTTCTTTGGAATCAAAGAAAACGGTTAGCAGTGTCTTTACTCGACTCTTTTGCATGCGCACTTTCTTTGGTTTCGGCTGGCTTCTTTGGGCTGAACCAGGCTGCACTCTGCCAATTTGTGAGAGGCTTATATTGAAAACACCATGTCACGTCACCAGTAACAATGGATTTTGTAAATTTTGTTTCACTTTGGGCCGACCGTAACATGTCTTTGCAGTGTTCCACTCTGGCACGTTTTTCATTGCCTGACAGCGCGTGCGGTACAAAACGCGCACAGACCTTCCGTGTGCCCAAATCCTCGGTCAAAATTTGATGCACAGTACTTTTTGGTATTCCCAAAAGTTCTTCGATGAGTCTTGCAGAAACACATCTGTCTCATGCAAGGATTTCGGTCACTTTTTTTTTTCACATTTTCTTCAGTGCGACTTGTTCTCGGCTTTGATGCATGTGGAGCGTCTTCAGTGTCCTCCCTGCCGTCACGAAATACAGCACACCATCGAAAAATGTTCGAGCGACGCAAACAATCACTACCGTACACACTTTTCATCATTTCGTACGCTTCTCCGGCTGTTTTGCCTAACTTCAAACAAAATTTGATGTTGGCTCTCTGTTCAACCGCCATTTTCCGACGAGCGTCAGAACAGTACTGTTACATTCAAGGTCAGGACACATGATGCACGCTTTGAAATTATAGACAGCCACAGCTGAAATTTCAAGAATTTTAACCCTACAACTCGCCAACAAATGGCATTGCAGGGCAAAATTAAAAAAAAAGAATAGCCCTAACAGATCCTGGACACACCGTGTATGGACTTAACCTTGAGAGAAGAATATTGGATACAATTTTGTATGAAGTTGATAGCAGTGATATCCCCCGATAATTACTACAGACACTTTTAGCAACCTTCTTGTGAACTGGTACANAAAAATAGACTCCTTCCACTGATCAGGCAATTCTTCCTTATTCCAAATAGAAGTAACTAGCTTATGTATCTTAGAACGTAATATTTCACCTCCTGCTTGAATAAGTTCTGCCAGAATTTGATCACTACCTGGCGATTTATACCTTTTCAATTTTGCAATAACAATTTCAACCTCAAAAAGTCTGGGATCTGGTGCTAACGGCTCAGCTGTATATATTTCTGTCTGCTTAAAGTCACTGGCCGGTCACGGTAGCCGAGCGGTCTAAGGCATGTACTGTCTTCGCTCGCTTGGAAACCGGGATCGTGGGTTCGAATCCCACTCAGGACATGGATGTTTAGTTTGTGTGTGTGCGTTTTTCTGTGTTTGTGTACAGGTAGAGGCCTTGCGACGAGCTGATCACCCGCCCAAGGAGTCCTACCGAATGTGTAAGATCTAGAAAAACCGAAGTGAACGGAGAAGTTCATGGAGGTAGGCCTAGGCCCACGGGGGCTGTAGTGCCAAGGGGAAAAAAATCACTGACCCTATGTACATTCATTAACTGAGAGAGGTAGTTTTTCCACATATTCAAAATGTTGTGGGAATCTCCAAGCAGATCACCATGTAGGTTACCATTCTTGTATATCTGTATTTTGTTGTACGAATGTAAAGTTCTAATAATTCTGTAACACTGCAAATGTATTTTCGCACATTCGCCCCAAAACATGTACACAACTTTTAATTTTATGACGTTGAAAATTGGACCCATTTAATCATGTAATTCAGCATAAACATAATATATTTATTGTTTTTCTTCATGCACATCCGACGGTAGTCAGAACAGACCGAGACACGTAGTGGGACTGACATAATAGACTGACTAACGTACAGTTTTCACTTGATCTCAATAGTTTTATTATACAGTAATCAAACGTTGTTGTGTGACGGTATAAAAACACAACAGGATGCATAAAATAAAAAACAAGCCGTGACACGTAGCTGCAGGCTGACTTGTGCAAGCCCAGCTCTGCATGGCAGGTGGTCGGCCACGCGTGTAACTCGGCCCGAATTTGTACGGAACGGTAGTCGGTCGTATTAACTTAATACACGAAGAGATATTCAGGGTAGGTTGCACGCATGAGATAGAAGAGGACCGCATATTGGGTGCTGGTGACAAAGCCAGAAGTAGAGACCACTAGGAAGAACTAGCTGTAGGTGGGAGGATAATATTAAAATTACGAGATGATGTGGATTGGATTCATCTGACTTAGGATAGGGACCAATGGTGGGCTGTTGTGAACGCTGTACTGAACCTACTGGTTCCATGAAATGTTGGGAAATTCTTGAGTAGCAGAGGAACTGTTGTCTTCCTGGAGGAGGAGCCGGCTCCATGGAGTTTGTTAATTTGTTAGTTAATTAATACAAACTGAGCTAAAGGGGTTAGGCGTTGTTTTCCCACTGCAGATCCTCGACTTATTTCCGAGGTAGACTTCATCCGAGATTCATGACGGACGGAGCAGCACTGAAGCAGTTTTATCTCCAAGTTTCTTTATTTTCCCCATGAACATGCAACTCAATCATCCTCTCCCCTGAGGTAAACGATAGCCCTGACCAGGCAGCACAGTATCACTTCCTCGGGATTTACGTTGGGGGATTTACCTCTGACCCGGCATTTGGCTGGTTGCAGAGCGTGGAACGTAGTTTTATCATAAACTCTTGTGGGAGTGAGAACACCTGACCTCTGGGTTGCCCCCAAGAAATATTCCTGGAAGTATCGGTGCAGTGGTTGCTGTGCTTTGGGAGGGAGGAACGGATGCGCGCTGTAACGAAGGTCCTGAGTGACCCACGAGCAACCTCTAATCGTTGTATCTCAATCTGATGACGTCGGCCGGGCCGAAGTATGTGCGTGTTTCCCTAGCTTGAGCATCCATTCCTTACATTTGTTCTGGCTCCAGACGGTGGCACAGTGCTTTCCATTTGTTTCCCTAATGATCTATTGTTATTGCAGACAGAGAACGGCGGGGGCGGCGGCGCCGGTGGAGGACCGACCAAGCCTGGCGTGGGGTTCCACCACTCTCTATCGAGCACCGGTGGGCACGTAAGTTGGTCTCTTGACTTGTCATCGTCAAGCATCCTATCTCGAGCCTTAGCTTTGCTCAGAAGATTCTGACAGTTTGTATCCGCTTTTCACGTCTTTAGATTTCGCAACAGTATTTTTTTTTTACACAGCAAGGTCGCCAGCCTTGCGTCCAACTCTGAACCTGTAGGGCCAGGTCCCAGTATTTATGTTTTCCAGTGACAGGTTGGCCCATTTATACTCCCTGACTCTGGGTTAAGTTTTCTTCGCCTTCTACGACTCGCAGGCTACAGTGGAGGTATTCTAACTGGCCACCACTCGACGATCTTGACTTATCTCTCCCTGGAAGAACTTTGGAACCGAAATATGCTTTATGGCTCGGTCCGACTTCACGGGAAGGGCGTCTGACTCTTCCTGCCAGCTATGTCTCCACTGAACGTGACGGTATAGGGCCTATACGTAGACTGTGCGTGCTGCAGGGCCACTTCATCCACTACAAATCTAACATAGTTACTTGGGGGAATGAACCCAACCGTCTGAGATATAGGGGCAATCGAATCGCCCCACAATGTGGCAACGCTGTCTGTAAGTAAACTTAACAGATTACAACAACAGAACTCGTTCCATGCCCAACCCAAGCAGCACTTGACTAGAGGCGCCATGTTGAGACGGCGGCCTGCCGGATAGGGACATCCCCCCGATGCAGGTGAAAGGGGTATCGTCTGAAGCGCTTTAGCAACTGTGCTCGAAGACCGTGTAGCACGCATGAGCAAGATGAGAAACCCCTGTCACTGTTGTAGTAGGACAAACGGAAATTGAGATTTGAGAGATGCAGGTTTGGGTAAAAAGCATGGCCACCGTCAGCATCTGTTGCAAGGACAGGCCGCCTTACTTATATTTAAATCAATTAAGGCTACTTTTACTGATCGCCCTTTAGCCAGTCGGTATAGCGACTGGCTACGGGCTGGACGACCGATGGATTGGAGTTCGAGTCACTGTAGAGTAAAAAAGTCTCTTCTCCACACCGTCCATGCCGGCTCTAAGATTAACCCAGCCTGCTATCCAATGGGTATCGGGGGCTCTTTCACCAGAGGTAAAGCTGACCACTCACCTCCATCTAGTGCCAAGGTGAAGAAAAGATAGATCTATACATCCACTGCCCAATACGCCTTTATGACGTAGTGCTTAATTAGTTAAACGCAGGAACAACTTTACCTGTTTTTCAGCTACTGTGTGTTGTGGTGTTAATAGAGAAAGCAGCCATGCCCCGGACGAAAAGCGGGTACTTCTGCTTGTTAGTAGCAGTAGCATAGCTGAAGTTAAATTGCTGAATGGGCTAGGAGTAATTCGACTGAACAGCTGTCAGTCAGTGGGCGATGTTGTTGTTGTTGTGTGATTGTGCCTCTGGATTTTAATTCACAGCGGAAGCAACACCCAGAAAAACTTGGGTCTAGTCAAGGTGACCGGGTGCCCTGCCCATCGCCTTTTCCATTCATATTCCACAACAAACCAATAAGAAGGCTTTCTGATGCGCGCTGTGGCTATTCTTGCATGTTGTGACCCACTTCATGATCCGAGAATATAAGCAGGCTGGAAACGGCGTGCTCTGTAACGCAGTACAGAGACGCCCAACGACGTTCTTTGCGGTTTATTGAGCCTGATGATAATATGTGCTCAGCGATTAATGATGTACAGCATACATGGGTTCAAGTGAAGTCAATTTTATGTGTCACTATGACTGAAAATTGGAATTGCATGGTAACTTGTGCTTGAAGTCTCTCATGTCGAATTTTTAAAAATATTTGTATAGTAGTTTATGCGTTGACATTAAGTCACAGGCAGAAGGAAAGATGTGAGCTCCACTTCGTAAAAAAATGCCTAATAACACTGTGAATACAGCGTTCGATGTGTTCCATATGGTTCTCACAATAAACAGCGATTGTTTCCCTAAACAGCATCAATCTGTAACGGAGACGTAATGTGTTTCCTGTGAGGTACGAACTGAACTCTGCATTCTGCCCACACAGTGTATTTGTGTGTTCCGTATGGTTCTCACAATAAACAGCGATTATTTCCCTAAACAGCATTAACCGGTTGGGTTTTGTAGCGGAGACGTGATGTGTTTCCTCTGAGGTGCGGACTGAACTCTGCATTCTGCCCACACAGTGTATTTGTGTGTTCCATATGGTTCTCACAATAAACAGCGACTGTTTCCCTAAACAACATTACCCGGTTGGGCTCTGTAGCGGAGACGTAATATGTTTCCTGTGAGGTACGAACTGAACTCTTCCTTCTACCCACACAGTGTATTAAAACAATCCGATTATATGCTCTACCTATACCAGAAGGACAAGCGGGCATTGCCTGGGAACCTTCAAAATCGGGAGATATAGTTTCTTCCC
>NW_019721013.1:89471-102179 GCF_002891405.2 Cryptotermes secundus | reverse complement strand
TGAGCACCTTCAAAAGCGGGAGATATCGTTTCTCCCCCCCCCCCCCAATGTAGTGTCTCTCACTACCACCCCCACTTCTTCTCTCTCTCTCTATTTATGTGTTCCGTTTGGCTCTCATAATCAACAGCGACTGTTTCCCTAAACAGCATTAACCGGTTTGTTTGTTTTTTTTTATGGAGGCGGAGTGTTTCCTGTGAGGTACGAACTGAACTTGGGTATATTATTTAGTTAACTTTAGTCTTCTCCTGCTAAAGATGGAGCATATGATGGGATTTTTTTATTTATTTTTTGTTTTAGTTTTTGCTAACGTTGGGAGGGCTATATTAAGGCGAAATTTTGATGTTAACAATGGGAGGGCTGCATGTGAGGCATTGCTCTATNCTCTCTCTCTCTCTCGTTTAGTCTTCTCAGTTTTCTGTGGTTTTCCTCGGTCCTAGAGCAAATGCTGAGTTTGTACCCAAATTTTCACAGTGAACTGCTTGCCTCACATGCAGCCCTTCCAATGGCAGCAACAAAATTTCGCCCTAAAGTAGCTCTTCCAATGCTATATCAAATTTCACTGTAATGCAAGCCTTCCAACGCCATAAAAACAATTCCAATCATATGGATTACCTCTAGCAGAAGGACGAACGGGAACTGTCTGGGAACTTTCAAAAGCGGAGATTCAGTTTGCCTCCCCCCCCCCTCAAATATAATGTCTGTCGCTCCATCCCCACTGTCTTTATCTCCTCTATTTAATCGTCTGAAGTTTAATAATTTGGTTCTGACTGTTGAGAAGCTGATAATTTATTGGATGTGAGCTGTGGGAAAGGCACAGGCTGTTAGAAGCAAAATCAAACATGGAAATTCCCAGCAAGTCTTTATTTTACGAGTCTCGTGGTTATTTACGTGACAAGTGGTACTTCAGCCAGAAGATACGGGGCAGCAAATTAGCGTTTGCCCAGTAATGCCTGATTATCCTCAGAAAATTTCCTGTTTGAGGTAAACAGTTGCTGGAGTGGTTTATCCCACGCCAGAGGTTTCTGTAGTAGCACAGACAACAGACGAAGCCATTCAAAGTGTGTCTGTATCCTGTAGGCATGCCAAGACACCATCTGAAATGCAGCTAATCCTCTCCAGTCTAACACTTCTAAGCTTGAAAATCTTCGAATTAATATGTGAATTCAGTCCGTACCTCAGGAAGTACTCCATCTCCATAGCAGAGACCAGTGGGTTAATGCTGTTTAGGGAAATAATCGCTGTTTATTGTGAGAACCATACGGAACACATAAATACACTGTGTGGTCAGAATGCAGAGTTCAGTCCGTACCTCACAGGAAACACATTACGTCTCCGCTACAAAGCCCAACCGGTTAATGCTGTTTAGGGAAATAATCGCTGTTTATTGTGAGATAAATACGAGCACATAAATGTGGGTTTCATTAATATTAAATCGAATGGTACATACATTTATCATTCTGCTTTGCAAGGTAAAAAGAAGAAGAAGGTAAAGCTATCCTTGTAAAAGGCCGTGGAAACCCGTAGGTTTGTGAGACATCGAGACTTCCACATTTTCTAGACCAGGGGTCTCCAAACTTTTCGAACCGGGGGCCACCTTAGGTAATTCAGCACTTTCAACGGGCCGGATAAAGTGAGAAATTAATAACTCTAGGTATATGAGTGTTATTGAAAGCACAGAATTTCATAAACTAAATACAAAGTACGTGAGAATAAATAATCGTGTATTAATGACAACAGACAGTAGCAGCAAATGCTCATATTTTCATCACAAATTATAATAAAACAATTAATGTGAATGATGGAACTCTTTTTGCATTCTTAAAATCGGATTAAATTGAGGTTCAAATTTTGAAACGCTAATCACAAGTATCAACTTTAAATGTTCATCGGATAAATTTGCCCTGTATTTCGACTTGATATACTTCATCTGGGAAAAAGTTTGCTCACACAGATATGTCGTCCCAAAAATGGATATAAATTTACAAGCAAATTTCTTTAAATTTGGAAATTGCTCAGAGTTCAGAAATTTATAAAATTCGATCAAATTTCCTTCCTTGTATTTGTCTTTAATATGATAATTTTCCTGAAGTTCAATAATTTCCATTTGAATTTGACTTGGGACATCTGCAGCATCACAGTCAAATGGATTTTNTGCAAATAAATCACAGACTAAGTTATTTTCACCCTGCAACTTTAAATTCAAATGGTTCATATGGTTCACCAGATCAGAAAAAAATGCTGATTTCCAAAGCCCCTCGGTATCTGATAAAAGTGGTTCGTGATGGTTTTTCTCGGTAAGAAATATATCAGTTTCATTCCTGAGCTGAAAGAAGCGCGAAAGAACCTTTCCACAGCTAAGCCATCGAACTGCAGTATAATATGTCAGGTCAATAAGCTCGGAATCACATTTACCAGTACTCATTGGAAAATTATTTCAATTGGCGCATTTCTGCACAATTCTTTCGCGGGCCGGATAAAATCACATCGCGGGCCGCATGTGGCCCGCGGGCCGTAGTTTGCATACCCTTGTTCTAGACAGGAGGCTCGCAGGTGGCGGTGATGTCAGCCTTACGCGCCGGTCGCTCTTTACCCCCAGATTCCTGATACTCATTTGTCAGAGGCTGAGTCGACCCCAGGACCATATTGCGGCTGGAAAGATTACGTAAATTGGAAAATCCATTGACCTCATCGGGAATCGAAGGCTTCATGAAATGCTCCTGTCGTTTTACGCGTTTCAGATGTCTTTGACATAGTGTGTACCTCAGTGACTTTGACGTCCATCTTGTGAGATATGTATGTAAGGCAACCTAGCCCAGTCAGTATAGAGACGAGGTCAGTCATGACGATCGGAGAATGGTCGTTCGATTCTCTACGGAGGCACGGAATTTTCCTCACATCTTTCCACTACAAATTTATCAAACCAGATTAATTGGTTGTTGTGAAGATAGTAATGGAAGTTCTTCGTGTGCTTGGCCTAGAAGTAAACACAGAGAAAACTAAGTACATGTTGCTGTCTCGTCACCAAAATGCAGGGCAAAGTCATGACATAAAGATAGGTAACAGATATATATGAGACAAACTCCGTCTTAAGTGCCAACAACTTAATTGTAGTTCTTTCTTCTTCCCTTCCTCCACACTACATGTTTCGGCCCTAAATGGCCATCATCAGGTGTATTCTTACGTAGCTGCTACACTGCCCGTAGTTTAAAATTTAAAATGAGCACACATATTAAAGATAAGCAGCGACACACACAGAGAGAGCCTACACAGAACAATACCTGAACAGCGATAAAACAAGAAGTGGCCGCTGCAGCACTATAGACATAGGGCGTGTACCCCGAGAAAATTATAATTTGGAAAAAGAAAAAGAACAGAAAATTTATAGACATTTTAATTTGAATTGAAGTTTTAAAAAAGTGACAATTTTAGAAATCAAATTGACGCGTGTAGGTTAACAAAGATTTTATACATACATACAATTGGAAAGACTGGTGATTTTAAATTTTAAACTACGGGCAGTGTAGCAGCTACGTAAGAATACACACGTGATGATGGCCATTTAGGGCCGAAACATGTAGTGTGGAGGAAGGGAAGAAGAAAGAACTACAATTAAATTGTTGCACTTAAGACGGAGATTGTCTCATATATATTGTGTGAGTGTAACAGGATGCTTAAATATAATATAGGTAACAGATGTTTTGAAAATGTGGCACAGTTCAGATATTTGGGAACAACGATAACAAATCAAAACCTGATCGAGGAGGAAATTAAGAGGAGACTGAACTCGAGTAATGCTTGCTACCATTCAGTCCAGAACCTTTTGTCTTCTCTTCTGTCCTCTAAAAACTTAGAAATCAGAATATACAAAACTACAATTTTGCCTTTGATTCTGTATTGGTGTGAAACTATGTCTCTGACATTAAGGGGGAAACATAGACTGAGGGTGTTCGAGAACAGGGCGTTAAGGGAAATATTCGGACCGAAGAGGGATGAAGTGACGGGAGGTTGGAGAAAACTGCATAATGAGGAGCTTCATAACCTGTACTCTTCTACAGGTATAATTAGAATGATCAAGTCAAGGATAATGAGATGGGCATGGCACGTAGGACGAATGGGGGAGAAGAGGAATGCATATAGGATATAGGTGGGAAAACCAGAAGGAAATAGACCACTGGGAAGACAAAGACATAGGTGGGTGTATAATATTAAAGTGGATCTTAGAGAGATAGAATGGGATGGATTGGATTTATCTGGCTGAGGATAGGGACCAATGGAGGACTCTTGTGAACATGGTAATGAACCTCGGGTTTCATAGAATGCTGGGAAGTTCTTGAGTAGCTGCACAACTGGTGGCTTCTCAAGAAGGGCTCAGCTCCATGAGATTGGTCTCCTTGAGGAGCTGATGGTGTGTTGCCATTTCATACATTTAAAGAATATTTTCTCAGGAAATATGTTTATGTTTTGTGGAGCTTGCCATGAAGGTAAGCATTCGATTTGCATCTTGAAGGTTACGTGTATCTGAAGACAGGAAAATGATACGCAGGCCGTTGTCAGCTCTAACTTTGTGTATAATAACTACGTTCTTTTTTCTCTCCCGTTTAGTTAACGAGAAAGATTACATTTTCTTTCAGACTTGAAACACCCATTTTATTGCCAACTTGCTCCTCCCCGCTCCTCACTAAACATGTTCCAGACAAAGTTCCCGTATCTGCCAACAGAGCACACCAGCTTTGGCAGCTAGCGTCACTGCACGGCACAACCATTAACTGCCGTGGAGTAACAGTGTAGAAGTGCTAGGTTGGTGTCTCGTCCTTGACGGTTTCCTCAATCCATCCACTCAAATTCCAGGGTAAAACCTCGATTAAGGGGCGATCACTTCATGAAGAGCCTTTCCACTTCACCATTTATCTGCCTTGGGCTCCATTAATCCAGTGACAGCGACATGACTAAGGGTTCGAATCGCGGAAGGTGGGGTGGAAAATTTTCTCTTCTTCACAGCGGCCATACCGGCTGGGGATCCCACCCACCCTCCTATTCAATGGGCATCGGGGGCTCATTCCCTGGGGTTAGAGTAACCGGGGCGTGAAGCTGACCACTCACCTCCCTCCAGTGCCGGAGAGCGACTGGGTTCAGACCTCTGTATCACATTGTTGTCGTGTAGTCTTCATACGAGGGAGGGTACCACGATTTCGGGCACACACAGTGCTTCCGTTTGCAGTGTCACAGCGCAGAGGAGCACAGTGTGAAGCTGACTTGATATCTCATTCCGTTTAATTCCCAGTATTTTTCTCCCGAGAAATAAGGACTGTGCCGTAGGAACGCGTCCCGACGCTGACATGAGGCACGGACGCCGCCACGACATAGTCTCATTTGGGTGAGCCAGAAAATTTGGATACACGCTTATATTTAAGTAATTTATGGACCTTTTTACTGGTCGACCCGGAGTTTTGGATTTCTGTAAGACAGTAGAATAAAATATTAAAAAGAAATTCAGTTTTGGTATTAACATTTCTTATGTTTCAATGCCCTTTTTATCATTTTCCATACTCTCACTCCTTAGCGTGACTATAAACGCGGTTTGGATTGGTAATCGGATTTATTGGACTATGATACAACTCATGACTACTTTATCACACAAAGTACAGCGTTCTTAGTAGCGGCTTCCAACAGTGGACGTTCCTCCACTCCCGGGCTCATGTCCTCGCAGGCTGACGGCCCTCTCACACCTACCTCCTGCTCTTCTAACTGCCGCCTGAAGACTCTCCCATAATGACAGATCGTCCTCGTTATATGGTCCCGGCACGGACTGTACAGAAAATATCGGTTCTGACATTTCTTTGTTGCTTGTTAGACAGCCGTTGTCTAGTAGTGGTTTCTGTCCCTCCACAGTTGCCTCTCTTGCAGTGCCGTTAAGTAAAGACGTTCCGTCCGTTTTCAGAGATTTACATGACAGAATTCTTGGGCTGAGTGTTTCTACAGAATCACGCGGGGACAAGACCTGATTTAAAGCATTTTCAGGGAACGAAATACTCATTTGGACAGCGGGTTCTTCCGGAAAGCGTAAGTCATACAATTTATGTTTCTCGAGACCGCCAGAGTAAGTTCCATATTTACCTGAAGTCTCGGAACTGGGCTGTAAGTGTGAACTGTCGTAGTAAAGTCGAATCGGCAGGGTTCCAACGACACACAAAGTGGCGTCACTAGTTCAGAACTCATTCTGGGAAACGGGGCAGGGTGTCGGTCCAAGAAATACAACTTATCGGAAACAGCTGCTTTAGTGGCTGCGGTCCGTTGCTAACTTTGCCAGCCCCTCACTGTGACTCACTCACTTATGCAACCCGGTTTGCAGTTCATCATATTCCCATCAGTTATGCATTTGACTGACAGTAATCATGATTCTGGAGAATGCAGATGATGTCATGGTCTTTCTGTTATTTATTTTAGAAAACTTTGTTGGGGATAATCCTCATTGACCTTGGTCACGTTCGACTATCAAATGTACTGTTAACCCTTTAAGACCTTCTGGTTACTGTAAGTACCGCATGCTGTAGCATTACAAAATTCTGTTTGTTTTTTTCCCCCACAGAGTGTATTTGTGTGTTCCGCATGGTTCTCACAATAAACAGCGACTGTTTTCCTAAACAGCATTAACCGGTTGGGCTTTGTAGCGGAGACGTAATGTGCTTCCTGTGAGGTACGGACTGAACTCTGCATTCTGCCCACACAGTGTATTTGTGTGTTCCGCATGGTTCTCACAATAAACAGCGACTGTTTCCCTAAACAGCATTAATCGGTCTCTGTAGCAGAGACGTAATGTGTTTCCTGTGAGGTACGAACTGAACTCTGCATTCTGCCCACACAGTGTATTTGTGTGTTCCGTATGGTTCTCACAATAAACAGCGATTGTCTCCCTAAACAGCATTAACCGGTTGGGCTTTGTAGCGGAGACGTATAATGTGTTTCCTGTGGGGTGTGGATTGTGGTGAGGCCCATTGATACAAATAACTGAATATCAATATTTGCAGCCTCTGACTGAACCCAGTACTGATGCCTCATGGCAGTTTTACTGACATTTTGTGCTAGACTGCAGACAACTCCTGTTGCCTGTCTTTAGGCTTCAAAGGGGCCATTTTCGAGTATAACCGGAATCTGATAAGAGTCGAGATACAATGGATAGGTAACGTTTAGCTGTGGACGTACGTATCTAAACGGTTATGTGTAATGCCAGACGTCACGGGTCGGTCTACAAGTGACGTCCCTCAGACGAACAGATGAACACGGGACGGGTGTGGAGTCTGCTGGTTTGATGTTGCAGTATCGCCTCAACGTAAGGCAGCGCCGAAGCGCAAGCGGTTAGTCGCTGGCTTCCCACCGCGGCGGCCCGGGTTCGATCTCGGTCTGGTCAAGTGGCGCTGGGGCGAGTTTTCTCCGAGTACTTCGTTTTCCCCTGCCAATCTTCATTCCACCAAATTTTCCATCATAATCACCCGGGGCAGGCTACAGTAGGCCAATCAGTGGCCGCCTTGCCGAGTGGACCCAGCTGTACTCCAGCCCCCCCCCTCCCCCACTAAGCGAATCGCCTCAACATGTCCCACTACACCAATCGTGACGTTGTGATTAAGCGGTACGTATCAGGGAGAACGCCAGTTCGAAACAAGATATTCTGGTCGAACTTTTCCGTAATTTTCTTCAGGTTGTAGAGGAAAACTCTGGGAAACTGCGTTATGATAGCTTGGTTCAATGCCCGTGTCCGACACTGCGAGGACGATGTTACATTAACAAGTACAAATTATTGCAGCCCCATTTGTTTGGCCCCTGCAGACCGTTTTCACTGTGTCGTCAACAGGCCGCTTTGCTCCTCCTGCCTTTGAACTATGAAGATGTTATTATTCTTGGTGGGGCGAGGCTGAGTTCACTTGGTACTGCCGCCACTATTGGCCATTTGTACCACCCCAGATTGTGGAGAACTTAGTGGAGTGACAGTTGGCAAGGGAAACCGAAGTACACGGAGAAAATCTGCCCCAGCGTCACTTTGTCCACCACAAATCGCACATAATCAGACCCAGGCTCGAATCCAGGTCGTCGCGGTGGGAGGCCAGCGACTAACCGCTTGAGCTATGGCGCGGCCTGAAGATGGTACTTTCCTCCGAAACGTGCATCTTCAAGCGGACTACAGACTGTCACATCCCAGCGGGCCAGTGCTCCTATACTCACTACCCAAATCGGCAAGGGTTGACGAATATGTAATCTGTGTACATTCTCGCTTCCTTAGCACCAGTGAGACACGTGTTTATGCACTGCAGCGCGGAGACCGTTTGTAAGCATGTAACAGAAGAGATATTGTTGGAAACGGCGTTTTCTACTCGGTTCGTGCAAAGGGTTATAAGGAGAACAATTGAAGCAAGAATAGTTTAGTTGGAAGGGAGGCGACGTTCAGAGAGGACTTGAGCTCGGAAGCTGAAGAATTTCCTTTGTTAGATGCTGTTACCGGGGAACGGCTGGTGAAGACACAGTAGACTGGAAAAGGCTTAGAAGGTGATGTGGTGATTTGTGAATTATGGAGATTAGCGACGGCGCTGTAATTGTTTGTAGTTATGAGCCGTGGGGTCAGTAAATCCAATTATGCAAAACCCCCTTCTATTGTCACTTCATACTAATTGACAATATGTGTTGTTGCCGTTACAGGCCGGGGGGGGGGATGAGCTGTGATGAAGCGCTTCCTGGCGCCAGCCCCAATAAGGACGTCTTTCAATGGGGTCAGAAAGTCAACCATTTTTTCGTGTTGTAGTGCAGCCTGGGCCGCCCACATCCGAGAATATTCTGGATTGGTTAGAAATACGAGTTCCTAGCCCACATGGGCTTCATGAAAAAGGACATGAGTGTGTTGTAACAGAAAGGTGTAGTTTTCTACACCCTCCCATCTGCTGACGTTCAGGAGCTCTGGTAATTATACGTACCGCCTGCTTTAACATTCGGGAACAATAATTCTGCGATTATTTTCGTGAACAGCGTTAACTCACCGATTTGGTTGTTGTCACAGCGGTAACGCTTGTGTAGACTCGTTTCTGGAGGTGCTCGGTTCGAATATCGGTCGAGACACCTATCCTGTCTGAAATTCTTGTGATGTTACTCAGTCTCTCCAGGAAGATGCCGAGACAGCACCCGACTCCGGTATGATCAGTTACCCTACTGTGCGACGCCGTGTAGTCCAGCTTCCGACGGCGTCGTGAAATAGCACGATTTACCATTTCGTCTTCCTGATGAAGGGGGATCGACTGCTGCAAACTCCATCCTTACAGAGAAGAACTCCAGGCTTCAGAGGCCCCGGGACAGCTCAGTCGGTATAGCGACTGGCTTCTGGTTGGACGACCGAGCGGTCGGAGTTCGAGTCCCGGTAAAGTCAAGAATTTTCTCTTCTCCGCAGCGTTCAGCCCGACTCTGGGGATTACCCAGCCTCCTATCCAAGGGGTACCGGGGGCTCTTTTCCCGAGGGTAAAGCGGCCGGGGCGTGAAGCTGACTATCCACCTCCAACTAGTGCCGATGTTAAGAAAACATGATCTGTATATCCACTCCCCCATGCTTCTTCATGGCTTAGTGCTTAATTAGTTAAACACAGTGATAAATTTATCTTTTTACCTTTTACCAGGTTTGAAAAGATTAAGTCAGTATCACAAGCAGAACAAAATGGAAGAAACGGCGGAAGGCTGCGACATGTTGAAAACCCTGTGATGCCAGTCTCAAACATGTGAAGTTTGTTTGCTTGACAGATGATATCAGTTTATGCTGTAAACAAAGTTTCTCGTAAGACGAGATATATTCGTGTTTGAAGGAACGCATACAGGAATATTTTGATGCGTTTCCCCCCCCCCCATGCCCTCCTGTTTTATTTGTATGTAACCTAGACATATTTGTGATTGGCTCCAAAAATGGGCGTCACGCAAGGCTGAACGTGGTGTCCAATTGCTGTTGGATCTCGGTAGGTTAGAGTTCCAAGAAACGGAACAGAGAAAGTAACTCGGAGTACCAAGCACTTTACACTCACCTGCAACATTGTTTAATGCTTCGGAACGTCCTTCCCTTAATAACCGTCGTGTAATGAATCTTGTTTGTGTTGGAACGATGCAATACCGTGGACTCTGTTGGATTCGAGCTCAAGGCCCCAGACGCGAGGCCACACTCGCCCAGCCGTAATGACGACTCCTAGCCCTGTCTGCCTGAAGCTCGTGTATCTATATAATTTAAGAACTCAGTTCTTACCTCACAGGAGTCACATTACGTCTCCGCCACAAAGCCCAATCAGTTAATGTTGTTTAGGGAAATAATCGCTGTTTATTGTGAGAACCATACGGAACACATAAATACACTGTGTGGGCAGAATGCAGAGTTCAGTTCGAGCCTCACAGGAAACACATTACGTCTCCGCTACAAAGCCCAACCGGTTAATCCTGTTCAGGGAAACAGTCGCTGTTTATTGTGAGAACCATACGGAACACATAAATACACTGTGTGGGCAGAATGCGGAGTTCTAAGTGTATTAATGTTAATGCGGATGGTGGCCCACAGACTTTAGTGTGGGGGAAGATGGGTCAAGTTCAGAGTGTTGAGGAAAACAGAGCAAGAACATAACGCGGGATGTTTAGTTTTGTGTTCAGTGCAACTGTTCTTCGTACATGTGCCAGAAATGTATTTATTGCTAGTGGAAGCAAATTTGATTGTTTCTTAACTTCATCGTGATTCTTATCCTGATTTGTTACCGTCCTTCCCAAACATATGAGCGTTGCCGGGTAACAGCTTCGAACAAAACTTCAATATCCAAAGAAAATGCGCTTTTCTTCGTGTCTCCGCGCAGTACAGTGCCCTGTGATGCTTATAATAGTCACGTTTTGACGTTAAGGGTCGCTGACACTGTTGCTGCGGGTGTAGGAAGATTTAAATCGGGCGATTCCTCACAGGAAGCCCCCGGATGCCGAGAGATTCCCATGAATTGATATGGAGCAGTTCCAGAGGTGCTCCGAATTAGTGACTGCTTTATGTAGTTTACTGAGAACATCACTTGCTTGCGTGCCAAGTTGTGTCTTGGCAGCTCTCTTCGTGTTTCGGGCGACAGTGGCGCCTTGCAGCGACCGCTAATGGAGTCGCTATTTCCGTCCACAAATAGTGGAATGATGAAGCCTTAACATTGATGACTACTCGGGACCCGACCTACGACCTTCCCTTCTCCTCCCAGTTCCGTGATTGGTTGGGACTGTCCGGTGACGGTCCGATTGTTATATAAAGAGGCGAGTCTGTGTGTCGAGGTGTAGTAGTGCCCGACCTCCCTCGAAAAGTGTTCGACGAACCCGTGACACTCTTACTCGACGACGCTTAGCATATTTCGACCTTTTTCCTGGCTGCGCCAAGGAAAAAGATGCCGTCTCAAGCGAATAGCAAGGAGTTCTTCCCGGACAGACAGGTCAGTAAACGTACTTGTGAAGTTGACAACATGTAGGCCAAATTTAGACTTCAGCTGTCTGTGAGCAGATGTTCGAGAATTGATCGAAGATTTTCGTTTATCTGTGCTAGAAATGAGGAAAGCATATGCTACACTATTTATCAACTTTTATGATCAAAGTTTCGCTAACTTTCGTTAGACGATTATTAATTACATTGCTTGCGGTTTTAATTTTTGTTCTATAGACAGAATATAGGGGCACACGGTATCGTATTTGGTTGAGGCAATATGCTACAAGCCGGGGGGTCACGAGTTCGATTCCCCATGAGGTCATTGGACTTTTCAGTTGACCTAATCCTTCCAGCTGCACTATGGCCCTGGGGTCGACTCGGCCTCTAACAAAAATGACTACCAGGAATCTTCGAGAATTGATCGAAGATTTTCGTTTATCTGTGCTAGAAATGAGAAAAGGGCGGCAGGCTGGCGCGTAACGCTGACCTGACCGCCATCTGTGAGCCAGTTATTTAGAAAATGTGGGAGCCTATGGGTCTCCACGGCCTCTTAAAGGCATAGCTTTTCCTTTTAACCTTAAAGAGAGAATATCTTCACGTAGACTTAACAGTCCGCATTGCCTCCTCCCATTTTGGTTAAAGAAGTGGCGTTTCAGAAGTTTGCCCTCTTTCCTTCATGAGGTAAAACTATGAATCCTGTTCTGTTGCGTCCATTACATGGAGCTAGTCTTGATTACAGGGCTCGACACGCGTGTGGTGACCCGTCGCCATGAGCCTCCACATTCTGAACAGAATGTGTTCTAGCCGTTTTCTCTCGCCTTGTAACTCATCTGGACTTACAGATAAACGTTGCTCCAGAGATTATGAGAGTTGAAAAATTCAATTCTATATGCAGAGACAGTGATTAACTTCTTAAATCACGCTGGCAACTATAACTATCACCTACGTTAACATTCAATACCTTGCATTCTGTCCACACAATGTATTCATGTGTTCCTTATGGTTCCCACAGTAAACAGCGATTGTTTCCTTAAGCAGACCTAACCAGTTGGTCGTTGTTATAGAGACGTAATGTAACAATCAAGTTCCTTCCGTCAAATGTGACACTTTTTTAAGTTTTCCACCTCGTCACCACCTGCCTTACATGTTTCGGCTCACCACGGAGCCATCATCAGAGGCATTTATAGTAGAAAAAGAAATCACCAACACACAAAACTTCACTTTGTCCAAGATAGCCACGTTCCAGTTAATTAAAATAATTACAA
>NW_019721013.1:77462-89449 GCF_002891405.2 Cryptotermes secundus | reverse complement strand
ATTTGTAATTATTTTAATTAACTGGAACGTGGCTATCTTGGACAAAGTGAAGTTTTGTGTGTTGGTGATTTCTTTTTCTACTATAAATGCCTCTGATGATGGCTCCGTGGTGAGCCGAAACATGTAAGGCAGGTGGTGACGAGGTGGAAAACTTAAAAAAGTGTCACATTTGACGGAAGGAACTTGATTGTTAATTGGTTAGTGTGACGGACCAGAATGAAAGACCTTAGACGTAATGTATTTTCTGTGAGGTACGAATTGGATTGTATATCTATCTTAAATGGGAGACCCCGTCAGTGATACTTTCGGGACGAATCAGTGAGCTGTTGGATTCGTTGCAGATGGTCCCATTGTTGCCACTGTGTTGGCAAACTTCTGCCCGAGTTATAAACCTTTGGTTTAAAATTGAACAGGTGGTGGGTACTGATTATGAGTGGCAGTTGATTGAGAAACGTCTTGCGCGATTTAAAAACGTTGACGCAGCTTACTTGAGAGTTCAGTGAGCCTGCTTTGTCATCAGTTAGGTTTCCGCATGCTCTGTGACGCGTGTTGCTTTCAGCTGCCATATGCAAATTGCTCACGTGTACTACCAGTAAGTAAAACAATTGACGGAGCGGGATGCGTTACATCCACATGGCACGAATCTTGATCAATGAAGTCACACAGAACTGCACTGTCTGCACAAATGAATGGGCTTTAATACAACTCTCAACATTTTTGCGATAATATTAGCCATACTGGCCTTAATTACTACAAGTTTTCACACGTTTGCAACGAAAAAGGTTGAAGAATGCAGCCATCAGTTTTGCTGCTACCGTTTGTGTACGTGTGATGGCTTTATATCAGCCATATGGATTGGCATGAAATTTTATGCTCAGTAATTTAGTATTTGCCTACACTTTGCGGCTTTATTGAATAACGGACGCTTGATATGACGAAGACGCTCATGCACTAATACGTGCACCTTGAGCGTACCTCGGAGCGAAAAACGTTTCCAACAGAAGCCATAGACAAAATGAAACACACGTTTTATGGGCAGTGCGTTTTCTGCTGAAATCTTAACGGCGGACTGTATGTTCCTCATAAATGTTTATATCCGCCTATAAGACTATACGGTGTCATAACCTAGACGACCACAGCCATCAGGATCCAGACTGACAGAAAATGGAACCAGGGTGTCAGCCATTGGGTCCTGGCTTTGGAGTAATTTGCCTTTTTTATTTTATTTTGTCCTGTGAAGATTTGAGGCCCAAGGCAGTGGCTGTTAAGGTTAGTGTCGTCTGGGGTGCGACTTCATGTAGTCTGGTAGAACACTGCCAGTGTTTCAGCGGAATCTATTTCCTCCATCTTCAGAGTCCATATAGTCTGAAAGACGATTACCAGTGTTTCGGTGGAACCTGGATCTCCATCTTCAGGGGGTTTATTCTGGGGGTGTAACAGGTTTATATAGCCTCGATTGATAGCAAAATTGCTTTATAAGGAATTGAAATGGATTCGGAGGGAAGTGGCTATGGCCTGATTTGAGATAGTAGCCCAACAATTGGTAGCAGAGACTGAGGAAAGCCGCGGAAGACGTCAGTCCGAACGGTCGGTCTCCGTACAGAGGCACGAATGATCCAAAACGGATGTTTGTTTGGATGTGTCACTCTTCAGGCCTACAGCGATGTAGGAGCTGTATACAGCACTTCCGGTCTCACGGTCCACTTATGCACTGACACACGTCACAGTTGCAGGCCTGTGATCACCAGGACTGCAAGTAAACAATGACGGACGGACAGACGGACAGAAGTCACTACGCCCAGGCCCTCACTCAAGACGTCATGTAGAAGCAAGTGACTGACGTCACCGGAAATCAGCTGTTGTTGCGGTTCGATTTTATTCTCGGATAGAGGAAATGTGACGCTAATTTGGCATGTATTGTCCGGCTGCCTGGTATAGTCCAGCGTTTCCACGGCCTTATTCATGTAAATTGACTCTTTAAACAACCAGACGCGTTCCCACACGCGCAGGTCGCTTTGCAGCTGGTGAAGTTGCACGTGTCCTGTGGACAGAAGTATTTGGGCCGCGTGCGAGGTAACCTAGTGCATTACCTGCTGTTTCGGGCTGCAGCCTGCTCCTTGACGTGAATGGACATGGCTGATGACCTGTGAGCACTTTGTGAAGCCCATCCCAGACACCATAACGGGGCGCTACTGCCAGTTTTCTCAGCAGCTCTCTGTGGCAGTCATATGAAACACCTAAACACACACTATAGAGTTCTCAAAGCAGGCGGTATATGTAGTTACCGCTGTGCTTTTAAATCATTAACCCTTAAAAGCCTAGTGGTTACTATATGTACCACCTACTTTGACATATTGGAACTATGAATTCTATCCACAGAGTGTATTTGTGTGTTCCGCATGGGTTTTTCAATAAACAGAGACTGTTTCCGTAAACAGCATTAACCGTTTGGGCTTTGTAGTGGAGACGTAATGTGTTCCGTGTGAGGTACGAACTGAACTCTACATTCTGCCCACACAGTGTATTTGTGTGTTCCGTATGGTTCTCACAATAAACAGCGACTGTTTCCCTAAACAGCATTAACCGGTTGGGCTCTATAGCGGAGACATAATGTGTTTCCTGTGAGATACGAACTGGATTTGTATATATTAGTAGAGATTCAGTCTTTGAAGGGTTAGGGAAATAATTGTGACGCAAGTTGGCTGGCTTGACCGTAGAGTATTAAGTCCAACCACGGAAGAACAAGGAGATGCTTTAGCGTCAGTGCTTTTCAACCTTTCTTTAGTATACGCCATTAGAAATGTCCTGGTAAGTGAGGAGAGAGGAAGAACTAAATGGCACGTTGGTTATCAGGTTCTGGTCTGTGAGGAAGAAGTTTGTGTACCGTCGTATGTCAAGACCAACCGGTTGTTGTTAGCGAATCTATAGCAAGACCAACCGGTTGTTAGCGAATCTGTATCAAGACCAACCGGTTGTTAGCAAATCTGTAGCAAGACCAACCGGTTGTTATTAGCGAATCTGTAGCAAGACCAACCGGTTGTTATTAGCGAATCTGTAGCTGTTTGTTGTATCGTACGAAACACGCAAACGCATTCTGTGGACAAAAGGCAGAGACTTTTATTGGTGAAGCAGATGGTAGACATAGTAACCACTGTGCTTTGAAGTGTTTAGCAGTCTTTGTTGGGGTTTCTAAAGTAGAACTGCGTTGAACATGTAACGAATAGTTCTGGTACGTTGTTCTGACTAAACTGTTTGTATTGTACATTTCCTAACGGCATACAGGCCTGGGGCTACCTTTCCATGATGAGTATGTTGCGATATGTTTTGGTGATATGAAAGAATTGGGTGCATGTCTTGAAGAGAGTTGCTGAGGGCCTAAGGGAAATGTAGACAGTTGAAATAACAATTGCCCTGGTTACTGGAATTCAAAGGGATTTTAAAGATTCTCCGACAAAGAACCCTGTTTACGAAGTGTCTCATTCCTCACACCCCTAAGTACATGCCGTGATGCACCTCGCGGGGCTATTTCTGCTGCTCGTGGCTGCCCCCCTTATCACCTTATCTCACAGACGGACACTTCGAGGCGAGATATTTCTACTAGGCGATAAAGATTTCGGGAGGTCCCGGGCTGAAGTACCGGCTCCTTGACTGACGTTTCTGAGAGTTCACGAAATTTTCATCTGTACCTCTGGGGGAATGCTGGGATAGTATCTTACATTAAGCCACACTCGTTTTCTTGCACATCCTTGCCAGTTCGTTATTCGCGAATCGTGCTACAAGTGGACGCAGTATAATCTCAGGTGATGACGGTGTAGTTAAATAAACCATAAATAAACAGATTTGTGCTTGAAATGAATGTGACTCATCACGTATGACACTGTGTTAAGAGAAGGGGCTGGACGTAGCGACCAGACGGGCTCTGCACGGGCCAGATTACACGCAGTCAGCGATACGAAGAAGAAATGATCAGCCGCAAATGAACGTTAGAGCGCATGCGCACATCGAAGTGCGGTGTCAGCTCGTGAAGAGATAGTTCGACGGCAGCTGCAGCGTACGCAGCAGCAAGTCGGATCTGGGCAAGCCACACGACATTTGATTGAAGAAAGAGGAAAACCGACATAGATTTTCTTGGTCTTCCTTTGTATTCAAATAAACGCTGAGATGCTTCCCAAGTTCCAAGTTGCTATCTCGTGCGTCTCTCCCGGCTCTCCCCTAATCATATTAATCAAAATTAAGCCTCATTGCCCTCAAAGCTACCAAAACTATTTTTTTTTAATTGTACAGTCGACATTAATTCAGAATATTCGAATCCCGCGGCCCTCGTCTCAAACCACTGCTTCTGACAATTCTAACGTCTTCACTTTCACACTGCCCTTGTTAGAAGGACGAGCGGGCAAAGCCTGGGCGCCAACAAGACATAACGATGCCGTCCCTCTGTCGACACGAATGGGCATTCAGGATGTACAAGTATGTATAGTTTGTGCCGAGATCAGAACTAAACGTCCGAAAATGCCATAGACTTGTATGTCCGCCCGCATGTAACAGTACAGGACCGCTGAACTGATGTTAATGAAATTTGGTAACATTTGTGGACGCTGTATAGAACTATTAGACTTATTTTGGACTATATCCATCGTCTGGTATATAGCAGACAACAAACCACAACGTTTCGGAGACTGGATCTGTCTCCGTCCAGTCATTGAGACTAGCTCTTTCTAACGTGCCAACTGATTAAGTTTATCGTGCCGCATCCACCTGAGGACGGAGACAGATCCAGTCTCCGAAACGTTGTGGTTTGTTGTCTGCTATATACCAAACGATGGATAGAGTCCAAAATAAGAATAATAGTTCTGTAGAGCATACACCGTTGTCAGAATCCTTTCAGGTCTATTTGTGGACGCATTTCTAAATTTGGCTGTAGTCAGATAACAATAACGGACTCTCCATGCAGACTTAATTCATTTCGGCGTTCATCTTGTGCGTTACTCACTGGATGTTTATCGGAGGGAAACTGTTTCGAACAGAAGTCAACAGAGAAAAGTGAAGGCCGCATTTATGTCTGTGGAACCTTGTGGGGTTCGAGACAGTTACACAAAAGTGAGAGTTTCACCAGAATGTTACACTGCATAACTTGTTTCCTTACCCAGAATTGCTGGGTTTTTGGACTTCGTCCATAGTCCGGTATTCTAGAAACTAGGGAGCTCAATGTGTCGGAAACTGGATCTGTTTCCGTTTTCAGGTCCAGTGTTTGAGGTTAGCTCTTTCTAAGGGGTCCTACAGAGTAGGAGTTTCCCCACGCACCTGAGAACAGAATTGATCCAGTTTCTAAAACGTTATGTTCGCTAGTTATTAGAATACCGGACGATGGACAAAGTCCAACAAACCCAGTAATTCCGAGTGTTATACTCGGCAGAACAGTTTAGAATCAACTTGGTTTTTACATCTTCAGTGCTGGGGAAGGTTTGAATTGGTCATTTATTATGGAAATACATTTTTTTTACTGCTAGTGGGGGTGGGACTAAGCCCTTTGTACCGCGGCTACTTCTGGCCTATTGTACCAGCCCCAGATGATAGGTGAGGGTGATTGTGGAGCAGTTGGTGGAATGAAGATTGGCGGGGGAAACCGAAGTACTCGGAGGATACCTGCCACAGCGCCACTTTGTCCACCACTAATCCTACTTGACCAGACCCGGGATCGAACCCGGGCCGCCGCGGTGGGAAGCCAGCGACTAACCGCTTGAGCTGTGGCGTATAACGTAAGTTATCTTATTGTTTTCTTTGAGAGCGCTGTATCGATTGTTAGAGAGTGCAAACTTCATTGAATTCTGAAGAGAACCTGGGCATGCCCCTTCCCCCATCCACGGTGTTGCTATTGGTCGACTAGATAAATATGGCGATTTTGCGAGTCAGTGGCGAACGCCCGGCCTTCTTCTTTTTCAGAATGTGCGCACAACAAACACGTTATGATATTTTAAAGCTGGTCTTACCATCTGTTTCTGGGTCTTCCCATGTGTCTGTGCCTAATAGAAGTATGCGAGCGCAGGTGATTCAAGGGACAGTCAGAACGACGCTGTGCGTCTGATTCCGTCAGAGCACTCGTAACCTGGATCAAGGGTACTGGAATTTTTGTTTAGTTTCAGCTATTTTCCTCCTTAACGAAGTATTTATAGCCTCACTCTGACGTCGGTGCAGAAGATGTCTGACTGGGCAGTTCTGTAATGCGTTGGTCACGTGGTACATGGAATGCAGGGTTCTTTTTTAGCAGACAGTTTCTGCGTCCTGACGTCTAGCGTTCTCATTTGTGTTGCTGTGGAAACGGTTACCCCTTTAAAAAAATGAAAACTCCTCTTAAGGCTTGGGTACGTTCAACAACGAAACAAATGTTAACGGTATTTGTTAAATTTTATTTTATATTATTATATCCCTGGAGCATGCCGTAGCATAGTTGGTTGAGGCACTATGCTACAAGCCGGAAGGTCGCGGGTTCAAGTTCCGATGAGGTCATTGGATTTTTTTCATTGACCTAATCCTTCCAGCCGCACTATGGCCCAGGGGCCGGCTCAGCCTCTAACAGAAATGAGTACCAGGAATATTCTTGGGGGTAAAGGGCGGCCGGCGTGTAAGGCTGACAACCTTAACGCCATCTATGAGCCGATTGTCTAGAAAATGTGGGGAACCTCAACATCTCACAACCCTATGGGCCTCCACGGCCTGTTAAGGGATGCCTTTACTTTATTAGTATATCCTCCATTATGCTTTAAGCCGCAGGGGGTTTCTCGGATGCAGGCACTTATGCTTCTAGTGGTGTGGGAAGGGTGTGATATCAGAAAGATTTGTTGCAAATGAAAGGAGCGGCTATTTCATTTCAAATGTGAAATTTTACAAGACGAACAACTTCCCGACAACTTAACGAGTCCTGAACGAATGTCCAGTGTCCGGCCGTAAACCCGAACCAAATTGCCACCACTCTCGTGGCCGTGACATTGAGGGTTACCTGGGTATAAAAGGGTCTTGATTGGAAAAGAGGGGGCGAATTTTCATCTTAGAGACTCGAACTGGGAGGTTGTAGTGAGGAATTCGTGGAGTGGTAAAGAAGTTTTAATGTAGTGCAGAAATAATTTTGGAGTTGCATAACGATTGAGAAGTAACAACTGTTTTAATGCCATCTTCTGGGATGTGGCGCCGTGTATATCTTGTGTGAACTGACGTTTCGAAGGAACGTATTGCTTCCATCTTCAGGGTAGAAAATCCGTGAGCGAGGAACCAGCGTGAGCAGGTGGCTGCAACGGAAAAATCCTCGTCGCGATTTTTCTACCCTGAATATGGAGGCGATACGTTCCTTCGAAATGTCAGTTCACACAATATCTACATGGCGCCACATCCCAGAAGATGGCATTTTTCATAGTCACCGCCCTGAAAACCTCAAATCTTACATAACAACTTTGTTTTCTATACAACCTGAAAGCGGCACAGTGCGCTGTGTTCGAGAGGTAGTCTATTTCCCAGCTCCAGAAGATTTCTTCTTGTCTCAGATTCTAAAGCAGTCAGTATCCCCTGGGAAGAGAACTCATGACTACCGACTAGTCGTGGCCTACTTTGCGCCAACAAGAACCGCCAGAGCCAGCACGCAGGGGGATCCCGGAGTCTGGACATGTGAGCTGAAGTTGGAGGAAAGCTTGTTAACACCACATATACACGGTGCCAAATCCCAGAAGACTGCTTTCTTCATTGTTAAATAAACTTACCAACTTTCTCTGTTTCTTTCCCATCTACATCTAGGCCTTGGAAATGGTCTGTTTCCTTCCAACCATCACTCTCATGATGCGACCTTGATACAGCCTCAAGACGATATTAGCAGCTGTGAGGACTGAACAGATCGAACTCCGAGGCCGGTCAGGACCGGTTTGCATAGCTGAGAGAATTTGTGGAGGAGATGAAGTTACTTTTGTTGGTTACTGTACGACGCCCCACAGAGGTGTCTCCACCTTGTCGCGGTGGTGGAGCTTGCGTGACTCTGTGACCTGGAGAGCTATGCCGGCGGTAGTTTAACTACCGGTAGGATCACCCATGCCGGAAGGGTCAAAGGGTAGAGTCCAGACTTAGGGCCCCCATACACACACAGTTTGGCCTCCAGTTCGGCCTGCACAGTTGAAGACTGAAAGACAAAACTGACGTGTGTGGTGCGGCCGGCCGGCCAATCGTTTGGACTGTTGGCCTGTGGGAAACCCGTAAGTCCGTCAGTTCTGCCTGCAGGACCATAGCACGTGACGTGTGTGACTCAACATTATAGGCTGGAAGACCATGATTGTGGCATGAAGCCTGCCGCTTTATCTGCGCGTGATTGGGGAGGAAAGGGAGGGGTAAACTGTCACAGTTTTGCCTGTAAGGTCGATCGGAAGGCCAAACTGTGTGTGTATGGGAGGCCTAAGGCCGGGTACAGACTAGCGAGCGGTTGCATGTAACGTAACGGTTACTGTAACCACGTCTTCGTATGGACGGTACGTCCATAGTCGTCATGTAACCAGCTGCGAGCGACCCGATCCATAGTGCTCGTGGTGAGCTCGCCATGAAGACAGCGATTCGCAACGCTACTCCTGGCTCGGAGGAAACGTACACATTTACGAGCAAGCGATTGTGGCGTCGCAGCAAAAACCGACAAGGCAGTGGCTCGCCGGTCGTGTTACAGAGCGCGCCCGAAGTACGTTCGCGAGCGTGGTTCGGAAGGCGTCCCCACTAACAGAATGGGGTTACAGTAACCGTTACGTTACATGCAACAGCTCGCTAGTGTGTACCCGGCCTAAGAGAAATACCTTGGTCCTCCAGGTTGGAGATTGGGCATGAGGCTAACAACCTCATCCTGTAAAAAGAATTTTGTTCAGAAACCTAACAACCAGTCTCGTCATCATACGTGTGTTCATTCCTATGGCAGCACGCATGGTTGTGGATACTGGTTGTAGAGGAGGCCAAGGCCCACCCAGTGCTGTAGCACCGAGCGGTAGGTAGGTACTGTACGACGCTGTGAGTAGCCACACTATGTAGGGTCGAATGGCAGGACGAAAGGTGAATGATGAATTGGAAAGAGTTTGAAAGGAATCGGTTATGGTATGAATCGAGGTACTCTTCTGCCATTTTTATTGGCATCGAATTGGGTTCAGTTTGTCAGAGTCGAATATTGACTGCTCGCGTCTGAACCATTTGAAATCTGAAGTTGATGGAACGGTTGTAGCGATAGTGTGCTTGCTGTGCTGCAGAACTGCATGTTAAATGTCATTTCAGTGAAGGCGATGTCGCAAAGGTTCAACGTGGCTTCCTTGTGGGCTCATCTTTTCCTCTTTAGGAGCAGAACAAGTCCGTGATGCATTCCAAAAACGGTCATGAAGTGATAACATTTCCTCATTTGTTAAAACGAGAAGTTGGCTGTGTGTTTACGCTGTTGTTTCAGTTCCCCGAAGTACATGTCTGAATAAGGCTGCACTGCGCGTGAGTCACGAGTGCACGAGTCACTGCATTAAGAAGTTCGTTCCATTCAGAAAGCTTCACGTCAATTCATTTCTTTCTGTACGCTACTTCCCCCTCCCCCTGCCCACACGTTACGAATGCGGTGACTCACTCATTCGGGAATACGCCGAAAAGGTATCTTGGGATGCGACGCCGTGTAGTTTGGTAAGTAGCTGCTACATGTTAGAGGAACATCCTACCTTAATATTCCAAATAGGCATTCTTCTACCCTGAGGATGGAGGCAGCAGATTTCTCGGAAATATTAGTAACTATGTACCGGACTGCAAGCCGTAATATCTCAGAATACAGCAATCTTGATAGTCACCATTGTGAGCACCTCGGTTGCCACATAACTGGTATGAATTTCCTTCTGCAGAAAGTTGCTATTCCATGAAACTTGTTGATTGCATTCTTGGTGACAGTTTGAATTGAAACGCGTGCTCTCAACTGATCTTGTTGCCTCTATGGTCAAATGGTCAGAGTTCCTGGCTACAGATTCAGAGGTCCCTGGTTCGATTCACGGCGCTGCCAGATTATCTGAGAAGTAGTGGTTCTGCAACGGGGTCCACTCAGCCTCGTAAGGATAATCGAGCTATTTCAAGGAAATAGCGGTTCCGGTCTAGAAAACCGAAATTAACGGCCCTGGGGATTCGTTGCGCTGACCACGCGACACCCTCTATTCGCTAAAGTTGGCACTAACTTCGCAGGCAAGCGGCGGTCGCTCGGTCGGTATAGTTCAGTTGCGGACTAAAGCCACGGAGTAAGAGTAATGTCGATATTGTTTAAGAGACTTTTGGAACGGACTGTATTTAAATTAATCAAATTTTAAATAAAATACGTGTAAGGGAGTTAACAGTAAATGGAAACATAAATTTAAGGAGTTCATCGAACGCGTGAAAGACAGACAGACAGACAGACAGACGCTTCTTGCAGTCGCAGTTCTTCTGATTCAATGGTGCAGCGTAATGGACAGGCAAAGAAAGGAAAGTGCTGATATATAAGTGTAATGTTGTTACTATTGTTCGGCTGCTAGGTAAGGTAAAGCTATCCATGTAACAGGCCGTGGAGGCCCATAGAGTTGCGAGACGTCGGGGCTTCCACATCTTCTAGGCAAGTGGCTCACAGATGGCGGTGAGGTCAGCCTTACGCGCCGGCTGCCCTTTACCCCCAAGAATATTCTTGGTACTCATTTGTGTTAGAGGCTGAGTCGACCCGGGCCGTAGCGCGGCTGGAAGGATTAGGTCAACTGAAAAATCTAAATAGTCATCGGGACTCGAACCAGCCACTTTCCGGCCCCAACCAACTCCGCTGCTAGATGCTAGCAGATGTGCCCATTCTCCTGCTGACATGATGAAGTTGCCATGAACCAAGCTGTCGGGTGGACGCAGATCTCTGTCACTGACGTTTCTGTTCGCTTCTGTGCGCATGCGCGAGGTTTGTCATGGTCGTTACGTAATTTCAGTATAGTATAACATAGCATAGCATAGCGCAGTGTTTCCCAATCTGTGGTCCGCGGACCCCTAGGGGTCCACGAGTAATTCCAAAGGGGTCCGCGGGATAGTTTATTTTCATTAAACTTTATCTTATCATGTTCCTCACACCTGGGATATTTGCAATGTATATCTCTGGCTCTTGAGGCCCATGGTTGAAGTAAAATTGAACGGGACTGTTGGTACCGTTACTTCTTCCCTTTGTAAAGCAGAGGTGAATAACCAACGATTTGTGTAGCTTTTTCCAAGGACATTTTCTTTTGGTCGGCCCATTGCATCTCAGACCCGTGTTTCAGGGTGGACTGCTGTCCTAGTACCTGCTGTCCGACCATTCTCCCCTCCTCCCCCACCAAATCCATCCCTCTTTGGTTGGGAATAAACCTGGGACCATTGACCACGTTTCTTATTCATTTCAGTGGCAGAGCGAACAACCCGTGTTTCTTTAGTTTTTGTGCAGTGAATTTTTATAATATTATACAAGTGTGTTTTTCTCGGTGTAATATTCAGTTTTTCTGCTTTTGTTCAGACAATTGAGTTCACAACGAAACTTCTGATTTTCAGTTTGTTCACGATCTTATTTAGATATGGATCGGTGGTTAAAGTTTGGATCATTGAAACGTAAGACAGACGATAATCCGAGTGGATCTAGTGTTGTCGAAAATAGTACCAGGGCAGATAAAGTTCCTTCCCTCAAAAAATCACGCAAATATTGTCCATCTTATTTGCAAATGGGATTTTCCGTTCTGAATAAAGACGGCGAAGACAGACCACAGTGTGTTCTTTGTTGCGAAGTGTTATCGAATGAATCTATGAAGCCGTCGAAGTTGAGACGCCACCTTGAAACGAAACATGGCGAATCAGTTAATAAGCCAATAGAATATTTTCAAAATAAGAAACTGCAACTTTGTGGTTCACAGAATTTAGTTAAGGACATTGTATGTGGAACGAAAAATGAAAAGGCTGTTCTTGCCTCTTACGAAGTCGCCCTTCTGATCGCT